>NW_017216197.1:0-13361 GCF_001704415.2 Capra hircus
GTTCCGTGTGGTCCCCGCGTTGCTCTTCTCCGGGCGGAGGGCGTTCCCTGGTCGTGCGCGTTTCGCTCCTAGTCGCGGTTGGGCTGCGTTTCGTGCGTGGTTGGAGCAGCTGGCGTTCTGTGCTCTCCCGCGGCGGCGTTCTCGGCCCGGCGCGCAGGCTCGGTGTTGGCGCCTCTCCCACGTCCGTTCAGTCCTTCGGGGCCCTGTTTTTGAGGTGTCGTTTCCGACGCGGCATCGGCCTCTCCCGGTGGCTGGGATGTGGAGCCTCGTGGGCTCGGGCGCCTGTTTGCTACAGTGCGGGGGTAAGTACTCCTCGCAAGGTCGGGCGGCACGTTTGCCTCGGCGTTCGCGGTTGAAACCTCGCTGGGGGCTACTGACGTACCCGTCCTGTCGCCTGGGAGGATCCTCGGTGGCTGCTAGTGTTCCAGGTTTCGGCCCGGTTGGCGGGCGGGCCTGAGGCTTCTTTGCATCCGTGGGTGGCTTTTGAGGCCGAGCGGTCTAGAGGTGCCTGGTCGTTGGGGCCGGCTGCACTCGCATGCGGAGGTTTAGGGCCTGGGCCCTTTTCGGGGCCGTTGGAGGTCCTCCCGTATCTGGAAATCCGGGTTTTGTGCGGAACTTCGAGTTCGAATAAACCTCCAATCTCGAGCGGAAGCACGAGAGTCCGTCCGGGAAGACGCCGTTTTGGGTATGAAGGTCGCTGGAGGGATGCTTTCCTGTTGGTCGGAAATAATACCCGCATTCCGCTCGCATTTCAAGGGAAGCGGCTCTCCACAGGAAAGGCGAGAGGAACATCCAGGGTCGTGCCACCATTCCAGAGTCGCCCAGATGTCTCAGTCCATTCCAGAGAAACCTGTTTTTCCCTGCACTGCCTCGAATTTCAAGGCGAGGATCGACTCACACCACGGTGGCACGTGGGATAGCCCTGTCGGAAAGCCTCGTGGGAAAGTCCTCTTGGGAAAGCCTCGAGGGAAAGCCACAGATCCCTTGATCCACGCGAAGGGAAGCGTGACACTGCTGCTACAGTCTCGGGAGGAAAGCGCACGTGCATGCCCCCACTCGAGACAAGGACTCGACTCCCCTGGGGAGACTCCAGAAGTACCCCAAGATCCATGTCAGCACTGGAGAGGAATCCTCAGGTTCTGGCACCATCTCCACACAAGGTCTTAGGCCTCGGCATCGACGGGAGAGGAATCCCGAGAGGACCCCGAGCAACTTCGCATGGGGACTGGTCCTTTCCTGAGGCCACCAGAGCGGGTCCCTGAGGTCCCGGTCGTAAGTCGAGAGCACCTGCCTGCAACTCGGAGAAAATCCAGGATGGTTCTCCCTCCAGGCGAGATGAGGCCCATTTCCGCTGAGGCGTCTCGAGGCTAATCACACCTAACCTCTGGAACTTCCAAAGGGTCCTTCACACCCTGTCTGCAACTCAAGAAGTTCCCCGAAATACCCGTCTCCACTCGAGAGGAAGCACGAGAGTCCTGCCCACATCCAGATGAGCCCGTTTCCGCCTCCTAGCTCGAGTGGTGAGGATCCTTTCCCTGTGTGGTCGGGAAAGAATTCCCGGCGTTCCCGTCGCATCTCAAGAGGAGGCGCTCTCCACAGGAAAGGCGAGAGGAACTCCAGGGTCGTGCCACCATTGCCCAGGTCCCCCAGATGTCTCAGTCCATTCCAGGGAAACCTGTTTTCCCTGCACTGCCTCGACTTTCAAGCCGAGGATCGACTCACACCACTGGTGGCACTGTGGGACAGCCCTGTGGGAAAGCCTCGTGGGAAAGCCTCGAGGGAAAGCCACAGATCCCTTGATCCACGCGAAGGGAAGCGTGACACTGCAGCTACAGCTCGGGAGGAAAACGCACGTGCATGCCCCCACTCGAGACGAGGACTGACTCCCCTGGGGAGACCCCAGATGTACCCCAAGATCCATGTCATCCCTGGAGAGGAATCCTCAGGTTGCGGCACCGACTCCACACAAGGTCTTAGGCCCTTGCATCGCCCGGAGGGGAATCTGAGAGGCCCCCGAGCAACTCGCATGGGGACTGGCCTTTCCTGAGGCCACCAGAGCGGGCCCCTGAGGTCCCCGTCATAAGTCGAGAGCACCTGCCGCACCTCGAGAAAATCCAGGAGGTTCTCCCCTCCAGGAGAGATGAGGCCCATTTCCGCTGAGGCGTTTCGAGGCTAACCACACCTAACCTCTGGAACTTCAATAGGGTCCTTCACAACCTTGCTGCAACTCAAGAAGTTCCCCGACATTTCCGTCTCCACTCGAGAGGAAGCACGAGAGTCCCGCCCACATCCAGAGGAGCCCCGTTTCCGCCTCCTAGCTCGAGAGGAGGGATCCTTTCCCTGCGTGGTCGGGAAAGAATTCCCGGCGTTCCGATCGCATCTCAAGCAGGAGGCGCTCTCCACAGGAAAGGCGAGAGGAACTCCAGGGTCGTGCCACCATTCCCAGAGTCCCCCAGATGTCTCAGTCCATTCCAGGGAAACCTGTTTTCCCTGCACTGCCTCGACTTTCAAGCCGAGGATCCACTCACACCACGGTGGCACGTGGGACAGCCCTGTGGGAAAGCCTCGTGGGAAAGCCTCGTGGGAAAGCCTCGAGGGAAAGCCACAGATCCGTTGATCCACGCGAAGGGAAGCATGACACTGCTGCTACAGCTCGGGAGGAAACGCACGTGCATGCCCCCACTAGAGACGAGGACTGACTCCCCTGGGGAGACTACAAGAAGTACCCCAAGATCCATGTCAGCACTGGAGAGGAATCCTCAGGTTCCGGCACCGACTCCACACAAGGTCTTAGGCCCCTGCATCGACGGGAGAGGAATCCCGAGAGGCCCCGAGCAACTCGCATGGGGACTGGACCTTTCCATGAGGCCACCTGAGCGGGTCCCTGAGGTTCCTGTCGTAAGTCGAGAGCACCTGCCGCAACTCGAGAAAATCCAGGAAGTTCTCCCCTCCAGGCGAGATGAGGACCATTTCCGCTGAGGCGTCTCGAGGCTAATCACACCTAACCTCTGGAACTTCCAAAGGGTCCTTCACACCCTTGCTGCAACTCAAGAAATTCCCCGACATATCCGTCTCCACTCGAGAGGAAGCACGAGAGTCCCACCCACATCCAGAGGAGCCCCGTTTCTGCCTCCTACCTCGAGAGGTGGGATCCTTTCCCTGCGTGGTCGGGAAAGAATTCCCGGCGTTCCCGTCGCATCTCAAGAGGAGGCGCTCTCCACAGGAAAGGCGAGAGGAACTCCAGGGTCGTGTCCACCATTCCAGAGCCCCAAGATGTCTCAGTCCATTCCAGGGAAATCATGTTTTCCCTGCACTGCCTCGACTTTCAAGCCGAGGATCGACTCACACCACGGTGGCACGTGGGACAGCCCTGTGGGTAAAGCCTCGTGGGAAAGCCTCGAGGGAAAGCCACAGATCCCTTGATCCACGCGAAGGAAAGCGTGACACTGCTGCTACAGCTCGGGAGGAAAGCGCAGGTGCATGCCCCCACTCTAGACGAGGACTGACTCCCCTGGGGAGACTCCAGAAGAACCCCAAGATCTATGTCAGCACTGGAGAGGAATCCTAAGGTTCCCGGCCCCGATCCACACAAGGTCTTAGGCCCCGGCATCGACGGGAGAGGAATCCCGAGAGGCCCCCGAGCAACTCGCATGGGGACTGGCCTTTCCTGAGGCCACCAGAGCGAGTCCCTGAGC
Organism: Capra hircus; assembly: GCF_001704415.2. Taxonomy (NCBI): domain Eukaryota; kingdom Metazoa; phylum Chordata; class Mammalia; order Artiodactyla; family Bovidae; genus Capra; species Capra hircus. Next base: position 3,696 of record NW_017216197.1, read on the forward strand.
TCCCCGTCGTAAGTCGAGAGCACCTGCTGCAACTCGAGAAAATCCAGGAGGTTCTCCCCTCCAGGCGAGATGAGGCCAATTTCCGCTGAGGCGTCTCGACGGCTTATTACACCTAACCTCTCGAACTTCAAAAGGGTCCTTCACTCCCTTGCTGCAACTCAAGAAGTTCCCCAACATTCCGTCTCCACTCGAGAGGAAGCACGAGAGTCCCGCCCACATCCAGAGGAGCCCCGTTTCCGCCTCCTAGCTCGAGAGGTGGGATCCTTTCCCTGCGTGGTCTGGAAAGAATTCCCGGCGTTCCCGTCGCATCTCAAGAGGAGGTGCTCTCCACAAGAAAGGCGAGAGGAACTCCAGGGTCGTGCCACCATTGCCAGGGTCCCCCAGATGTCTCACTCCATTCCAGGGCAACCTGTTTTCCCTGCACTGCCTCGACTTTCAAGCCGAGGATCGACTCACACCACTGGTGGTACATGGGAACAGCCCTCCGGGAAAGCCTCGAGAGGAAAGCCACAGATCCCTTGATCCACGCGAAGGGAAGCGCGACACTGCTGCTACAGCTCGGGAGGAAAGCGCACGTGCATGCCCCCACTCGAGACGAGGACTGACTCCCATTGGGATACTCCAGAAGTACCCCAAGATCCATGTCAGCACTGGAGAGGAATCCTCAGGTCCTGGCACCGACTCCACACAAGGTCTTAGGCCCCGGCATCGGCGGGAGAGGAATCCCGAGAGGCCCCCGAGTCAACTCGCATGGTGACTGGCCTTTCCTAAGACCACCAGATCGGGTCCCTGAGTTCCCCGTCAAAGTCGATAGCACCTGCCGCAACTCGAGAAAATCCAGGAGGTTCTCCCCTCCAGACAAGATGAGGCCCATTTCCGCTGAGACGTCTTGAGGCTAATCACACCTAACCTCTGGAACTTCCAAAGGGTCCTTCACACCCTTGCTGCAACTCAAGAAGTTCCCCGACATACCCGTCTGCACTCGAGAGGAAGCACGAGAGTCCCGCCCACATCCAGAGGAGCCCCGTTTCCGCCTCCTAGCTCGAGAGGAGGGATCCTTTCCCTGCGTGGTCGGGAAAGAATTCCCATCGTTCCCGGCGCATCTGATGAGGAGGCGCTCTCCACAGGAAAGGCGAGAGGAACTCCAGGGTCATGCCACCATTCCCGGAGTCCCCCAGATATCTCAGTCCATTCCAGGGAAACCTGTTTTCCCTGCACTGCCTCGACTTTCAAGCCGAGGATCGACTCACACCACGGTGGCACGTGTGACAGCCCTGTGGGAAAGTCTCGTGTAAATGCCTCGAGGGAAAGCCTTGAGGGAAAGACCACAGATCCCTTGATCCATTCGACGGGAAGCGTGACATTGCTGCTACAGCTCGGGAGGAAAGCGCAAGTGCCTGCTCCCACTTGAGACGAGGACTGACTCCCCTGGGGAGAGTCCAGAAGTACCCCAAGATCCATGTCAGCACTGGAGAGGAATCCTCAGGTTCCGGCACCGACTCCACACAAGGTCTTAGGCCCCAGCATAAACGGGAGAGGAATCCCAAGAGGCCCCTGCGCAACTCGCTTGGGAACTGGCCTTTCCTGAGGCCAAGAGAGTGGGTCCCTGAGGTCCCCGTCGTAAGTCGCGAGAACCAGCCGCAACTTGAGAAAATCCAGGAGGTTCTCCCCTCCAGACAAGATGAGGCCCATTTCCGCTGAGACGTCTTGAGGCTAATCACACCTAACCTAAGGAACTTCCAAAGGGTCCTTCACACCCTTGCTGCAACTCAAGAAGTTCCCCGACATACCCGTCTCCACTCGAGAGGAAGCACGAGAGTCCCGCCCACATCCAGAGGAGCCGCGTTTCCGCCTCCTAGCTCGAGAGGTGGGATCCTTTCCCTGCGTGGTCTGGAAAGAATTCCCGGCGTTCCCGTCGCATCTCAAGAGGAGGTGCTCTCCACAAGAAAGGCGAGAGGAACTCCAGGGTCGTGCCACCATTGCCAGGGTCCCCCAGATGTCTCACTCCATTCCAGGGCAACCTGTTTTCCCTGCACTGCCTCGACTTTCAAGCCGAGGATCGACTCACACCACTGTGGTACATGGAACAGCCCTCCGGGAAAGCCTCGAGAGAAAGCCACAGATCCCTTGATCCACGCGAAGGGAAGCGTGACACTGCTGCTACAGCTCGGGAGGAAAGCGCACGTGCATGCCCCCACTCGAGACGAGGACTGACTCCACTGGGGAGACTCCAGAAGTACCCCAAGATCCATGTCAGCACTGGAGAGGAATCCTCAGGTTCCGGCACCGACTCCACACAAGGTCTTAGGCCCCGGCATCGACGGGAGAGGAATCCCGAGAGGCCCCCGAGCAACTCGCATGGGACTGGCCTTTCCTGAGGCCACCAGAGTCGGGTCCCTGAGGTCCCCGTCCTAAGTCGAGAGCACCTGCCGCAACTCGAGAAAATCCAGGAGGTTTCCCCTCCAGGACGAGATGAGGCCCATTTCCGCTGAGGACGTCTTGAGGCTAATCACACCTAACCTCTGGAACTTCCAAAGGGTCCTTCACACCCTTGCTGCAACTCAAGAAGTTCCCCGACATACCCGTCTGCCACTCGAGAGGAAGCACGAGAGTCCCGCCCACATCCAGAGGAGCCCCGTTTCCGCCTCCTAGCTCGAGAGGAGGGATCCTTTCCCTGCGTGGTCGGGAAAGAATTCCCATCGTTCCCGGCGCATCTGATGAGGAGGCGCTCTCCACAGGAAAGGCGAGAGGAACTCCAGGGTCATGCCACCATTCCCGGAGTCCCCCAGATATCTCCAGTCCATTCCAGGGAAACCTGTTTTCCCTGCACTGCCTCGACTTTCAAGCCGAGGATCGACTCACACCACGGTGGCACGTGTGACAGCCCTGTGGGAAAGTCTCGTGTAAATGCCTCGAGGGAAAACCTTGAGGGAAAGACACAGATCCCTTGATCCATTCGACGGGAAGCGTGACATTGCTGCTACAGCTGGGGAGGAAAGCGCAAGTGCCTGCTCCCACTTGAGAGGAGGACTGACTCCCCTGGGGAGAGTCCAGAAGTACCCCAAGATCCATGTCAGCACTGGAGAGGAATCCTCAGGTTCCGGCACCGACTCCACACAAGGTCTTAGGCCCCAGCATAAACGGGAGAGGAATCCCAAGAGGCCCCTGCGCAACTCGCTTGGGACTGGCCTTTCCTGAGGCCAAGAGAGTGGGTCCCTGAGGTCCCCGTCGTAAGTCGCGAGAACCAGCCGCAACTTGAGAAAATCCAGGAGGTTCTCCCCTCCAGACAAGATGAGGCCCATTTCCGCTGAGACGTCTTGAGGCTAATCACACCTAACCTAAGGAACTTCCAAAGGGTCCTTCACACCCTTGCTGCAACTCAAGAAGTTCCCCGACATACCCGTCTCCACTCGAGAGGAAGCACGAGAGTCCCGCCCACATCCAGAGGAGCCGCGTTTCCGCCTCCTAGCTCGAGAGGTGGGATCCTTTCCCTGCGTGGTCTGGAAAGAATTCCCGGCGATTCCCGTCGCATCTCAAGAGGAGGTGCTCTCCACAAGAAAGGCGAGAGGAACTCCAGGGTCGTGCCACCATTGCCAGGGTCCCCCAGATGTCTCACTCCATTCCAGGGCAAACCTGTTTTCCCTGCACTGCCTCGACTTTCAATCCGATGGATCGACTCACACCACTGGTGGTACAGTGGAACAGCCCTCGTGGGAAAGCCTCGAGAGGAAAGCCACAGATGCCTTTGATCCACGCGAAGGGAAGCGTGACACTGCTGCTACAGCTCGGGAGAAAAGCGATCGTGCATGCCCCCACTCGAGACGAGGACTGACTCCACTGGGGAGACTCCAGAAGTACCCCAGATCCATGTCAGCACTGGAGAGGAATACTCAGGTTCCGGATCCCACTCCACACAAGATCTTAGGCCCCGGCATCGACGGGATAGAAATCCCGAGAGGCCCCGAGCAACTCACATGGGGCCTGGCCTTTCCTGAGGCCACCAGAGTGGGTCCCTGAGGTCCCCGTCCTAAGTCGAGAGCAACTGCCGCAACTCGAGAAAATCCAGGAGTTTTCCCCTCCAGGCGAGATGAGGCCCATTTCCGCTGAGGCGTCTCGAGGCTATTCACACCTAACCTCTGGAACTTCCAAACGGTCCTTCACACCCTTGCTGCAACTCAAGAAGTTCCCCGACATATCCGTCTCCACTCGAGAGGAAGCACGAGAGTCCCGCCCACATCCAGAGGAGCCCCGTTTCAGCCTCCTAGCTCGAGAGGAGGGATCCTTTCCCTGACGTGGTCGGGAAAGAATTCCCGGCGTTTCCGTCGCATCTCAACAGGCAGGCGCTCTCCACAGGAAAGGCGAGAGGTACTCCAGGGTCGTGCCACCATTCCCAGAGTCCCCCAGATGTCTCAGTCCATTCCAGGGAAACATGTTTTCCCTGCACTGCCTCGACTTTCAAGCCGAGGATCGACTCACACCACAGTGGCAAGTGGGACAGCCCTGTGGGTAAGCCTCGTGGGAAAGCCTCGTGGAAAGCCTCGCAGGGAAAGCCCCTGATCCCTTGATCCACGCGAAGGGAAGCGTGACACTGCTGCTACAGCTCGGGAGGAAAACGCACGTGCATGCCCCACTCGAGACGAGGACTGACTCCCCTGGGGAGACTCCAGAAGTACCCCAAGATCCATGTCAGCACTGGAGAGGAATCCTCAGGTTCCGGCACCGAATCCACACAAGATCATTAGCGCCCCGGCATCGACGGTAGAGGAATCCCGAGAGGCCCCGAGCAACTCGCATGGGGACTGGACCTTCCCTGAGGCCACCAGAGGTCCTGAGTCCCGTCGTAAGTCGAGAGCACCTGCCGCAACTCGAGAAAATCCAGGAGGTTCTCCCCTCCAGGCGAGATGAGGCCCATTTCCGCTGAGGCGTCTCGAGGCTAATCAACCTAACATTGGAACTTCCAATGAGGTCCTTCACACCCTTGCTGCAACTCAAGAAGTTCCCCGACATACCCGTCTCCACTCGAGAGGAAGCACGAGAGTCCTGCCCACATCCAGAGGAGCCCCGTTTCGGCCTCCTAGCTCGAGAGGAGGGATTCCTTTCCCTGCGTGGTCGGGAAAGAATTCCCGGCGTTTCCGTCGCATCTCAAGAGGAGGCTCTCTCCACCAGGAAAGGCGAGAGGAACTCCAGGGTCGTGCCACCATTCCCAGAGTCCCCCAGATGTCTCAGTCCATTCCAGGGAAACCTGTTTTCCCTGCACTGCCTTCGACTTTCAAACCGAGGATCGACTCACACCGCGGTGGCACGTGGGACAGCCCTGTGGGAAAGCCTCGTCAGAAAGCCTCATGGGAAAGCCTCGAGGGAAAGCCACAGATCCATTGATCCACGCGAAGGGAAGCGCGACACTGCTGCTACAGCTCGGGAGGAAAGGGCACGTGCATGCCCCCACTCGAGACGACGACTGACTCCCCTGGGGAGACTCCAGAAGTACCCAAAGATCCATGTCAGCACTGGAGACGAATACTCAGGTTACTGGCACCGACTCCACACAAGGTCTTAGGCCCCGGCATCGACGGGAGAGGAATCCCGAGAGGCCCCGAGCAACTCGCATGGGGACTGGACCTTTCCTGAGGCCACCAGAGCGGGTCCCTGAGGTCCCCGATCGTAAGTCGAGAGCACCTGCTGTAACTCGAGAAAATCCAGGAGGTTCTCCCCTCCAGGCGAGATGAGGCCCATTTGCGCTGAGCCTTCTCGAGGCTAATCACACCTAACATCTGGAACATTCCAAAGGGTCCTTCACACCCTTGCTGCAACTCAAGAAGTTCCCCGACATACCCGTCTGCCACTCGAGAGGAAGCACGAGAGTCCCGCCCACATCCAGAGGAGCCCCGTTTCCGACTCCTAGCTCGAGAGGAGGGATCCTTTCCCTGCGTGGTCGGGAAAGAATTCCCGGCGTTCTCCGTCGCATCTCAAGAGGAGGCGCTCTCCACAGGAAAGGCGAGAGGAACTCCAGGGTCGTGCCACCATTCCCAGAGTCCCCCAGATGTCTCAGTCCATTCCAGGGAAACCTGTTTTCCCTGCACTGCCTCGACTTTCAAGCCGAGGATCGACTCACACCACGGTGGCACGTGGGACAGCCCTGTGTGGAAAGCCTCGTGGGAAAGCCTCGTGGGAAAGCCTCGAGGGAAAGCCACAGATGCCTTGATCCACGCGAAGGGAAGCGTGACACTGCTGCTACAGCTCGGGAGGAAAGCGCACGTGCATGCCCCCACTCGAGACGAGGACTGACTCCCATGGGGAGACTTCAGAAGTACCCCAAGATCCATGTCAGCACTGGAGAGGAATCCTCAGGTTCCGGCACCGAGTCCACACAAGATCTTAGGCCCCGGCATCGACGGGAGAGGAATCCCGAGAGGCCCCCAAGCAACTCGCATGGGGACTGGCCTTTCCTGAGGCCACCAGAGCGGGTCCCTGAGGTCCCCGTCGTAAGTCGAGAGCACCTGCCGCAACTCGAGAAAATCCAGGAGGTTCTCCCCTCCAGGCGAGATGAGGCCCATTTCCGCTGAGGCTTCTCGAGGCTAATCACACCTAACATCTGGAACTTCCAAAGGGTCCTTCACACCCTTGCTGCAACTCAAGAAGTTCCCCGACATACCCGTCTCCACTCGAGAGGAAGCACGAGAGTCCCGCCCACATCCAGAGGAGCCCCGTTTCGCCTCCTAGCTCGAGAGGAGGGATCCTTTCCCTGCGTGGTCGGGAAAGAATTCCCGGCGTTTCCGTCGCATCTCAAGAGGAGGCGCTCTCCACAGGAAAGGCGAGAGGAACTCCAGGGTCGTGCCACCATTCCCAGAGTCCCCCAGATGTCTCAGTCCATTCCAGGGAAACCTGTTTTCCCTGCACTGCCTCGACTTTCAAGCCGAGGATCGACTCACACCACGGTGGCACGTGGGACAGCCCTGTGGGAAAGCCTCGTGGGAAAGCCTCGTGGGAAAGCCTCGAGGGAAAGCCACAGATCCCTTGATCCACGCGAAGGGAAGCGTGACACTGCTGCTACAGCTCGGGAGGAAAGCGCACGTGCATGCCCCCACTCGAGACGAGGACTGACTCCCCTGGGGAGACTCCAGAAGTACCCCAAGATCCATGTCAGCACTGGAGAGGAATCCTCAGGTTCCGGCACCGACTCCACACAAGATCTTAGGCCCCGGCATCGACGGGAGAGGAATCCGAGAGGCCCCCGAGCAACTCGCATGGGACTGGCCTTTCCTGAGGCCACCAGAGCGGGTCCCTGAGGTCCCCGTCGTAAGTCGAGAGCACCTGCCGCAACTCGAGAAAATCCAGGAGGTTCTCCCCTCCAGGCGAGATGAGGCCCATTTCCGCTGAGGCGTCTCGAGGCTAATCACACCTAACCTCTGGAACTTCCAAAGGGTCCTTCACACCCTTGCTGCAACTCAAGAAGTTCCCCGACATACCCGTCTCCACTCGAGAGGAAGCACGAGAGTCCCGCCCACATCCAGAGGAGCCCCGTTTCCGCCTCCTAGCTCGAGAGGAGGGATCCTTTCCCTGCGTGGTCGGGAAAGAATTCCCGGCGTTCCGTCGCATCTCAAGAGGAGGCGCTCTCCACAGGAAAGGCGAGAGGAACTCCAGGGTCGTGCCACCATTCCCAGAGTCCCCCAGATGTCTCAGTCCATTCCAGGGAAACCTGATTTTCCTGCTACTGCCTCGACTTTCAAGCCGAGGATCGACTCACACCACGGTGGCACGTGGGACAGCCCTGTGGGAAAAGCCTCGTGGAAGCTTCGTGGGAAAGCCTCCTGGGAAAGCCTCGATGGAAAGCCACAGATCCCTTGATCCATGCGAAGGGAAGCGCGACACTGCTGCTACAGCTCGGGAGGAAAGCGCACGTGCATGCCCCCACTCGAGACGAGGACTGACTCCCCTGGGGAGACTCCAGAAGTACCCCAAGATCCATGTCAGCACTGGAGAGGAATGCCTCAGGTTACCGACACCGACTCCACAACAAGATCTTAGGCCCCGGGATCGACGGGAGAGGAATCCTGAGAGGCCCCCGAGCAACTCTGCATGGGGACTGGCCTTCCCTGAGGCCACCAGAGCGGGTCCCTGAGGTCCCCGTCGTAAGTCGAGAGATCCTGCCGCAACTCGAGAAAATCCAGGAGGTTCTCCCCTCCAGGCGAGATGAGGCCCAGTTTCCGCTGATGGCGTCTCGAGGCTAATCACACCTAACCTCTGGAACTTCCAAAGGGTCCTTTCACACCCTTACTGCAACTCAGTAAGTTCCCCGACATACCCGATACTCCACTCGAGAGGAAGCACGAGAGTCCCGCCCAATATCCAGAGTAGCCCCGTTTCCGCCTCCTAGCTCGAGAGGCGGGATCCTTTCCCTGCGTGGTCGAGGAAAGAATTCCTCGGCGTATCCCGTCGCATCTCAAGAGGAGGCGCTCTCCACAGGAAAGGCGAGAGGAACTCCAGGGTCGTGCCACCATTCCCAGAGACCGCCAGATGTCTCAGTACACTCCAGGGAAACCTGTTTTCCCTGCACTGCCTCGACTTTCAAGCCGAGGATCGACTCACACAACGGTGGCACGTGGGAAGCCCTGTGGGAAAGCCTCGTGGGAAAGCTTAGAGGGAAAGCCTCGAGCGAAAGCCACAGATCACTTGATCCACGCGAAGGGAAGCGTGACCACTGCTGCTACAGCTCGGGTAGGAAATTCGGCATGTGCATGCCCCCACTCGAGATCGCAGAACTGACTTCCCTGGGGAGACTCCAGAAGTACCCCAAGATCCATGTCAGCACTGGAGAGGAATCCTCAGGTTCCGGCACCGACTCCACACAAGATCTTAGGCCCCGGCATCGACGGGAGAGGAATCCCGAGAGGCCCGCGAGCAACTCGCATGGGGACTGGCCTTTCCTGAGGTCACCAGAGCGCGACCCTGAGATCCCCGTCGTAAGTCGAGAGCACCTGCCGCAACTCGAGAAAATCCAGGAGGTTCTCCCCTCCAGGCGAGATGAGGCCCATTTCCGCTGAGGCGTCTCCAGGTTAATCACACCTAACCCCTGGAACTTCCAAAGGGTCCTTCACACCCTTGCTGCAACTCAAGAAGTTCCCCGACCTACCCGTCTCCACTAGAGAGGAAGCACGAGAGTTCCCGCCCACATCCAGAGGAGCCCCGTTTCTGCCTCCTAGCTCGAGAGGAGGGATCCATTCCCTGCGTGGTCGGGAAAGAATTCCCGCGTTCCCGTCGCATCTCAAGAGGAGGCGCTCTCCACAGGAAAGGCGGAGAGGAACTCCAGGGCGTGCCACCATTCCCAGAGTCCCCCAGATGTCTCCAGTCCATTCCAGGGAAACCTGTTTTCCCTGCACTGCCTCGACTTTCAAGCCGAGGATCGACTCACACCACCGGTGGCACGTGGGACAGCCCTGTGGGAAAGCCTCGTGCGGAAAGCCTCCGAGTGAAAGCCTCGAGGGAAAGACCGATGAATCCCTTGGATCCACGCGAAGGAAGGACAACGACACTGCGCTACAGATCGAAGGAAAGCGCACGTGCATGCCCCCATCGAAGAAAAGGACTGACTCGCACTGAGGAGACTCCAGAAGACCCCAAGATTTCATGTCAGCACTGGAAGGAATTCGCCTCAGGTTCTTGGGTACC
>NW_017216198.1:0-13360 GCF_001704415.2 Capra hircus
TCGATGCCGGGCCTAAGACCTAGTGTGAAGTCGGTGCCCGGAACCTGAGGTTTCCTCTCCAGTGCTGACATGGATCTTGGGGTAATTCTGGAGTCTCCCCAGGGGAGTCAGTCCTCGTCTCGAGAGGCGTATGCACGTGCGCTTCCTCCTAGCTGTGGCAGCTATTTGGCACTTCGCTTCCCGTGGATCAAGGGATCTGTGGCTTTCCATTGAGGCTTTCCTGGGAGGCTTTCCCAGGAGGCTTTTCCCACGAGGCTAACCCTCGAGGCTTTCCCACAGGGCTGTCCCACGTGCCACCGTGGTGTGAGTCGATCCTTGGCTTGAGAGCCGATGCAGTGCAGGGAAAATAGGTTTCCCTGGAATGGACGGAGACATCTGGGGCATCTGGGAATGGTGGCACGACCCTGGAGTTCCTCTCACCTTTCCTGTGGAGAGCGGGTCCTCTTGAGATGCGACGGGAACGCTGGGAATTCTTTCCCGACCACGCAGGGAAAGGAACCCTCCTCTCGAGGTAGGAGGCGGAAACGGGGCTCCTCTGGATGTGGGCGGGACACTCGTGCTTCCTCTCGAGTGGAGACGGGTATGTCGGGAACTTCTTGAGTTGCAGCAAGGGTGTGAAGGACCTTTGAATTCCATATGTTAAATGTGATTAGCCTCAAGACGCCTCAGCGGAAATGGCCTCATCTCGCCTGGAGGGGAGAACCTCCTGGATTTTCTCGAGATGCGGCAGGTGCTTCGACTTACGACGGGGACCTCAGGGACCCGCTCGGGTGGACTCAGGAAAGGCCAGTCCCCATGCGAGTTGATCGGGGGCCTCTCGGGATTCCTCTCCCATCGAAGTCGGGGCCGAAAACATTGTGTGGAGTCGGTGCCGGAACCTGAGGATTCCTCTCCAGTGCTGACATGGAACTTGGAGTACTCTGAGTCTCCCCAGGGGAGTCAGTCCCTCGTCTCGAGTGGGGCCTGCACGTGTGCTTTCCTCCTCGAGCTGTAGCAGCAGTGTCACGCTGGCTTAAGACCTTGTTTGGCGTCGGTGCCGGGACCTGAGAATTCCTCTCCAGTGCTGACATGGATCTTGGGGTACTTCTCGAGTCTCCCCAGGGGAGTCAGACCTCGTTTCGAGTTGGGGCATGCACGTGCGCTTTCCTCCCGAGCTGTAGCAGGCAGGGTCACGTTTCCCTTCACGTGGATCAAGGGATATGTGGCTTTCCCTCAAGGCTTTCCCAGGAGGGTTTTCCCAAGAGGCTTTCCCAACAGGGCTGACCCACGTGCCACCTTGGTGTGAGTCGATCCTCGGCTTGAAAGTCGACGCAGTGCAGGGAAAACAGGTTTCCCTGGAATGGACTGAGACATCTGGGGGACTCTGGGAATTCTGGCACGGCCCTGGAGTTCCTCTTGCCTTTGCTGTGGAGAGCGCCTCCTCTTGAGATGCGACGGAAACGCCGGGAATTGTTTCCCGACCACGCAGGGAAAGGATCCCTCCTCTCGAGCTAGGAGGCGGAAACGGGGCTCCTCTAGATGTGGGCGGGACACTCGTGCTTCCTCTCGAGTGGAGACGGGTATGTCGGGGAACTTCTTGAGTTGCAGCAAGGGTGTGAAGGACCCTTTGGAAGTTCCAGAAGTTAGGTGTGAATAGCCCCGAGACGGCTCAGCGGAAATGGGCCTCATCTCGCATGGAGGGGAGAACCTCCTGGATTTTCTCGAGTTGCGGCAGGTGCTCTCAACTTACGACGGGGACCTCAGGGACCCGCTCTGGTGGCCTCAGGAAAGGCCAGTCTCCATGTGAGGTGCTAGGGGGCCTCTCGGGATTCCTCTCCCGTCGATGCCGGGGGGCCTAAGACCTTGTGTGGTGTCGGTACCGGAACCTGAGGATTCCTCTCCAGTGCTGACATGGATCTTCGGGTACTTCTGGAGTCTCCCCAGGGGAGTCAGTCCTCGTCTCGAGTGGGGGCCTGCACGTGTGCTTTCCTCTCGAGCTGAAGCAGCAGTGTCACGCTGGCTTAAGACCTTGTGTGGCCTCGGTGCCGGAACCTGAGAATTCCTCTCCAGTGCTGACATGGATCTTGGGGTACTTCTGAGTCTCCCCAGGGGAGTCAGTCCTCGTCTCGAGACGGGTATGGCACGTGCGCTTTCCTCCCGAGTTGTAGAAGCAGTGTCACACTTCCCTTCGCGTGGATCAAGGGATCTTTGGCTTTCCCTCGAGGCTTTCCCACGAGGCTTTCCCACGAGACTTTCCCACAGGGATGTCCCACGTGCTACCGTGGTTTGACTCGATCCTTGGCTTGAAAGTCGAGGCAGTGCAGGAAAACAGGTTTCCCTGGAATGGACTGAGATATCTGGGGACTCTGGGAATGGTGGCACCACCCTAGAGTTCCTCTCGCCTTTCCTGTGGAGAGAGCCTGCTCTTGAGATGCGACAGGAACGCCGGGAATTCTTTCCCGACCACGAGGGGAAAGGATCCCTCCTCTCGAGATAGGAGACGGAAACGGGACTCCACTGGATGTGGGAGGGACTCTCGTGCTTCCTCTCGAGTGGAGAAGGGTATGTCGGGGAACTTCTTGAGTTGCAGCAAGGGTGTGAAGGACCCTTTGGACGTTCCAGAGGTTAGGTGTTATTTGCCTGGAGACGCCGCACTGGAAATGGGCCTCATCTCGCCTGGAGGGGAGAACCTCCTGGATTTTCTCGAAATGTGGAAGGTGCTCCGACTTACAACGGGGACCTCAGGACCCGCTCTGGTGGCCTCAGGAAAGGCCAGTCCCCATGCGAGTTGCTCTGGGGGACTCTCAGGGTTCCTCCCCCGTCGATGCCGGGGCCTAAGACCTTGTGTGGAGTCTGTGCCGGAACCTGAGGATTCCTCTCCAGTGCTGACATGGATCTTGGGGTATTTCTGGAGTCTCCCCAGGGGAGTTAGTCCTCGTCTCGAGTGGGGGCATACACGTGCGTTTTCCCCCGAGCTGTAGCACCAGGGTCACGCTTTCCCTTTGCGTGGATCAAGGGATCTGTGTCTTTCCCTCGAGTCTTTCCCACGAGGCTTTCCCACGAGGCTTTCCCACAGGGCTCTCCCACGTGCCACCGTGGTGTGAGTGATCCTCGGCTTGAAAGTCGAGGCAGTGCAGTGAAGACAGGTTTCCCTGGAATGGACTGAGACATCTGGGGGACTCTGGGAATGGGTGGCACGACCCTGGAGTTCCTCTCGCCTTACCTGTGGAGAGTGCCTGCTCTTGAGATGCGACGGGAATGCCAGGAATTCTTTCCGAACACGCAGGGAAAGGATCCCCCCTCTCGAGATAAGAGGCGGAAACGGGACTCCTCTGAATGTGGGCGGGACTCTCGTGCTTCCTCTCGAGTGGAGACGGGTATGCCGGAGAACTTCTTGAGTTACAGCAAGGGTGTGAAGGACCCTTTGGAAGTTCCAGAAGTTAGGTTTGATTAGCCTCAAGACGCCTCAGCGGAAATGGGCCTCATCTCGCCTGGAGCGCAGAACCTCCTGGATTTTCTCGAGTTGCGGCAGGTGCTCTCGACTTACGTCTGTGACATCAGTGACCGGCTCTGGTGGCCTAAGGAAAGGCCAGTCCCCATGCGAGTTGCTCGGGGGCCTCTCGGGATCCTCTCCCGTCGATGCCGGGGGCCTAAGATCTTGTGTGTATTCGGTGCCGAACCGGAGGATTCCTCTCCAGTGCTGACATGGATCTTGGGGTACTTCTGGAGTCTCCCCAGGGGAGTCAGTCCTCGTCTCGAGTAGGGGGCATGCACGTACGATTTCCTTCCGAGCTGTAGCAGCAGTAGTCACGCTTCCGTTCGCGTGGATCAGGGAATCTGTGGTTTTCCCTCGAAGCTTTCCCACCAGGGCTTTCCCACGAGGCTTTCCCATAATGCTCTTCCACGTGCCACCGTGGTGTGAGTCGATCCTCGGGTTGAAAGTCGAGGCAGTGCAGGGAAAACAGGTTTCCCTGGAATGGACTGAGACATCAGGGCGACTCTGGGAATGGTGGCACGACCCTGGAGTTCCTCTCGCCTTTCCTGTGGAGAGCGCCTCCTCTTGAGATGCGACGGGAACGCGGGGAATTCTTTCCCCACCACGCAGGGAAAGGATCCCTCCTCTCGAGCTAGGAGGCGGAAAGGGGGCTCCTCTGAATGAGGGCGGGACTCTCGTGCTTCCTCTCGAGTGGAGATGGGTATGTCGGGGAACTTCTTGAGTTGCAGCAAGGGTGTAAAGGACCCTTTGGAAGTTCCAGGGGTTAGGTGTGATTAGCCTCGAGACGCCTCATCGGAAATGGGCCTCATCTCGCCTGGAGGGGAGAACCTCCTGGATTTTCTCGAGTTGCGGCAGGTGCTCTCGACTTACGACGGGGACCTCAGGGACACGCTCTGATGGCCTCTGGAAAGGCCAGTCGCCATGCGAGTTGCTCGGGGCAACTCGGGATTCCTCTCCCGTCGATGCCGGGGCCTAAGACATAGTGTGGAGTCGGGGCCAGAACCTGAGGATTCCTCTCCAGTGCTGACATGGATCTTGGGGTACTTCTGGAGTCTCCCCAGGGGAGTCAGTCCTCCTCTCGAGTGGGGGCATGCACGTGCGCTTTCCTCCCGAGCTGTAGCAGCAGTGTCACACTTCCCATCGCGTGGATCAAGGGATCTGGGGCTTTCCCTCGAGGCTTTCCCACGAGGCTTTCCCACGAGGCTTTCCCACAGGGCTGTCCCACGTGCCACCGTGGTGTGAGTGGATCCTCCGCTTCAAAGTCGAGGCAGTGCAGGGAAAACAGGATTCCCTGGAATGGACTGAGACATCTGGGGGACTCTGGGAATGGTGGCACGACCCTGCAGTTCCTCTCGCCTTTCCTGTGTAGAGCGCCTCCTCTTGAGATAGCCCAGGAATTCTTTCCCGAGCACGCAGGGAAAGGATCCCTCCTCTCGAGCTAGGAGGCAGAAACGGGGCTCCTCTGGATGTTGGCGGGACTCTTCTGCTTCCTCTCTAGTGGAGACGGGCATGTCGGGGAACTTCTTGAGTTGCAGCAACGGTGTGAAGGACCCTTTGGAAGTTCCAGAGGTTAGGTGTGATTAGCCACGAGACGCCTCAGCTGAAATGGGCCTCATCTCTCCTGGAGGGGAAAACCTCCTAAATTTTCTCGAGTTGTGGCAGGTGCTCGCGACTTACGACGGGGACCTCAGGGAACGGCTCTGGTGGCCTCAGGAAAGGCCAGTCCCCATGCGCGTTGCTCGTGGGCCTCTGGGGATTCCTCTCCCATTGATGCCGGGGCCTGAGACCTTGTGTGGAGTCGGTGTAGGAACCTGAGGATTCCTCTCCAGTGCTGACATGGATCTTGGGGTACTTCTGGAGTTTCCCCAGAGTAGTCAGTCCTCGTCTCGAGTGGGGGCATGCACGTGAGCTTTCCTCCCGAGCTGTAGCAGCAGTGTCACGCTTCCCTTCGCGTGGATCAAGGGATCTGTGGCTTTCCCTCGAGGCTTTTCCACGAGGCTTTCCCACAGCTCTGTTCCACGTGCCACCGTGGAGTGAGTCGATCCTCGGCTTGAACCTCGAGGTAGTGCAGGGAAAACAGCTTTCCCTGGAATGGACTGAGACATATGGGGGACTCTGGGAATGGTGGCAGGACCCTGGAGTTCCTCTCGCCTTTCCTGTGGAGAGCGCCTCCTCTTGAGATGCCACGGGAACGCGGGGAATTCTTTCCTCACCACGCAGGGAAAGGAACCCTCCTCTCGATCTAGGAGGCGGAAAGGGGCTCCTCTGAATGTGGGCGGGACTCTCGTGCTTCCTCTCGAGTGGAGATTGGTATGTCGGGGAACTTCTTGAGTTGCAGCAAGGGTGTGAAGGACCCTTTGGAAGTTCAAGGGGTTAGGTGTGATAAGCCTCAAGACGCCTCATCGGAAATGGGCCTCATCTCGCCTGGAGGGGTGAACCTCCTGGATTTTCTCGAGTTGCAGCAGGTGCTCTCGTCTTACGGCGGGGACCCCAGGGACCCGCTCTGGTGGCCTCAGGAAAGGCCAGTCGCCATGCGAGTTGCTCGGGGCCTCTCGGGATTCCTCTCCCGTCGATGCCGGGGCCTAAGACCTTGTGTGGAGTCGGTGCAGGAAACTGAGGATTCCTCTCCAGTGCTCACATGGATCTTGGGGTACTTCTGGTGTCTCCCGAGGGGCGTAAGTCTTCGTCTCGAATGGGGACAAGCCCGTGCGCTTTCCTCCCGAGCTGTAGCAGCAGTGTCATGCTTCAATTCGAGTGGATCAAGGGTTCTGTGGTTTCCCTCGAGGCTTTCCCATGAGGCTTTCCCACGAGGCTTTCCCACAGGGCTGTCCCTGATGCCACCGTTGTGTGAGTCGATCCTCGGCTTGAAAGTCGAGGTAGTGCAGGGAATGGATTGAGACAACTGGGGGACTCTGGGAATGGTGGCCAGACTTTAGAGTTCCTCTCAACTTTCCTGTGGAGAGCGCCTCCTCTTGAGATGCGACGGGAACGCCGGGAATTCTTTCCCGACCACGCAGGGAAATGATCCCTCCTCTCGAGCTATGAGACGGAATCGGGGCTCCTCTGGATATGGGCGGGACTCTCGTGCTTCCTCTCGAGTGGAGACGGGTATGTCGGGGAACTTCTTGAGTTGCAGCAAGGGTGTGAAGAACCCTTTTGGAAGTTCCAGAGGTTTAGGTGTGATTAGCCTGGAGACGCCTCAGCGGAAATGGGCCTCATCTCGCCTGGAGGGGAGAACCTCCTGGATTTTTTCGAGTTGGGACAGGTGATCTCGACTTAAGACAAGGACCTGAGGGACCCGCTCTGGTGGCCTCAGGAAAGGCCATTCCCCATGCGAGTTGCTCGGGGGCCTCTCGGGATTCCTCTCCCATCGATGCCGGGGCCTAAGACCTTGTGTGGAGTCGGTGCCAGAACCTGAGGATTCCTCTCCAGTGCTGACATGGATCTTGGCGTCCTTAAAGGCGAGATGAGGCCCATTTGCGCTGAGGCGTCTCGAGGCTAATCACACCTAATCTCTGGAACTTCCAAAGGGTCCTTCACACCCTTGCTGCAACTCAAGAAGTTCTCCGACATACCCGTCTCCACTCGAGAGTATCAAGATCTTCCCGCCCACTTTCAGAGGAGCACCGTTTCCACCTCATAGCTCGAGAGGAGGGATCCTTTCCCTGCGTGGTCTGGAAAGCATTCTCGGCGTTCCAGTTGCATCTCAAGAGGAGGCCCTCTCCACAGGAAAGGCGAGAGAAACTCCAGGGTCGTGCCACCATTCCCAGAGTCCCCCAGATATCTCAATCCTTTCCAGGGAAACCTGATTTCCCTGCACTGCCTCGACTTTCAAGCCGAGGACCGACTCACACAACGGTGGCACGTGGGACAGCCCTGTGGGAAAGCCTCGTGGGAAAGCCTCGAGGGAAAGCCTCAGATCCCTTGATCCACACGAAGGGAACCGTGACACTGCTGCTACAGCTCGGGAAGAAAGCGCACGTGCAAGGCCCCACTCGAGACGAGGACTGACTCCCCTGGGGAGACTCCAGAAGTACCCCAAGATGCATGTCAGCCCTGGAGAGGAATCCTCAGGTTCCGGCCCCGACTCCACAAAAGGTCATAGGCCCCAGCATCGACGGAAGTGGAATCATGAGAGGCCCCATAGCAACACGCATGGGGACTGGCCTTTCCTGCGGCCGCCAGAACGGGTCCCTGAAGTCCCCGTCGTAAGTCGAGAGCACCTGCTGAAACTCCGTAAAATACAGGAGGTTCTCCCCTGCAGGCGAGATGAGGCCCGTTTCCACTGAGGTGTCTCGAGGCTAATCACACGTGACCTCTGGAACTTCCAAAGAGGTCTTTCACAGTCAAGCTGCAACTGAAGAAGTTCCCCGACACACCCCGTCTCCACTCAAGAGGAAGCACGATGGTCCCGGCCACATCCTGAGGAGCTCCGTTTCCGGCTTGTACCTCGAGATGAGGGATCCTTTCCCTGCTTGGTCAGGAAAGAATTCCCGGCATTCCCATTGCATCTCAAGGGAGGCGCTCTCCAAAGGAAAGGGGAGAGGAACTGCAGGGTCGTGCCACCATTCCAAGACTCCCCCAGATGTGTCAGTCCGTTCCACAGGAACCTGTTTTCCCTGCACTGCCTCGGCTTTCACGCCGAGGATCGACTCACACCACCGTGACACGTGGGACAGCCCTGTGGGAAAGCCTCGTGGGAAAGACTCGAGGGAAAGCCACAGATCCCTTGGTCCACGCAAGGGGAACCGTGACACTGCTGCTACAGCATGGGAGGAAATGGCACGCTCATGCCCCCACTCGAGACGAGGCCTGACTCCCTTGTGGAGACTCCAGAAGTACCCCAAAATCCATGTCAGCACTGGAGAGGAATCCTCAGCTTCCGGCCCCAACTCCACACAAGGAGAGCACCTGCTGAAACTCGGAAATATCCAGGAGCCTCTCCATTCCAGGCTACATGAGGCCCATTTCTGCTGAGGCATCTCGAGACTAACCACACCTAACCTCTGGAACTTCCAATGGGTCCTTCACACCCTTGCTGCAACTCAAGAAGTTCCCCGACATACCCTTTCCTCTTCACGTTCGGCCATAATGGTGGTGTCATCTGCATATCTATGTTTATTGATATTTCTACCGGCAATCTTGATTCCAGTTCATGTATCTTCCATCCCAGCATGTTTCATGATGTACTCTGCATATAAGTTAAATAAACAGGGTGACAATATACAGCCTTGACATACTCCTTTTCCTTTTTGGAACCAGTCTGTTGTTCCATGTCCTGCTCTAACTGTTGCTTCCTGACCTTCATCCAGATTTCTCAAGAGGCAGGTTAGGTGGTCTGGTATTCCCATCTCTTTCAGAATTGTGGCTAAAACAACAGTATAAGGACCTTTCTGATGTCAGGCCAAGGAATTGTGTTTCCAGTCATTGAGCCACACCTGATCACTGAGCACAAATTCATGAATCTGTTCCTCAAGGGGGGAATGAGATTCTTTTTTATACAAACTTAGTTACCTGATTTATTACCTTACCTAATTGTTCCATCTGCTGTGAAATCCCACCCCCTTACTTGTGGCAAATCTGCTAACACCTGCCTCACTGTGGGAGGGGGTCTCCCATAGAAAATTTCATAAGGACAACAACTATGGGAACGTGCGGTTACCCGTAATATGAGTAAGTCTGCTGGAAGCAAGCCCATCCATGTACAGTCAGTCTCTATGATCCATTTTGAAAGTGTTTCTTCAAGAGTTTGGTTGTTTCTTTCCACCATTCCAGAACACTGGGGCCTATATGCTGTATGTAATTTCCACTGATATTTAGAGCTTCACATACCTGTTAATTAACGTGGCCTACAAAGACAGGCCATTGTCGGATTCTATTACTGGTTGGAACCCAAGTCTGGGAATTATTTCTCAAATCAGCGAGCTACTTCATTTTCTTTTTCAGATCAGGTAGGGAAGGCCTCTGCCCAACCGGAGAAGGTACCTACTATTTCTAGTAAGTCATTGATAACAGGTGACTGCCTTTGCTTCCCCGAAGGACACTCGCCTTTCCCTGCATCCTGAGAACTCCACGTCTCAGCCAGTTGGAAAAGCGCTTCTTGGAGGTCATTATTCAGGGGCAATTTCCCCTGGAGCCCGGGGCCATAGGGAGCAGCTGCACACTCCCAGGGAAAGCAGAGCCACAGCCACACATCTGTCCCATCCCCTTTGCTCTGTAGGAGAGCTCTAGTGAGCCTAGGTCTGTCAGGAAAATTCTTGGCTCCTATGGGGACACATTCTATGTGTGAAACTGCATCCAGGACCTAGGGGCCACAGGGTGCCTGTTTCTCTCGGGGCGGAGGGGTGGGGGGCCTGAAGCAGTGCGGCCCAGCAACAGCTTCCACATACATCCAATTGCTCTTTTCTTACCTCTGATAGAACTAGCTTTGTTCCAGCCTTTGGCAATTTGGAGGCAAGTGGGCCCCACTTCCTCCCCAAGGAGGCATGGGACCTACTCTGAGTGGAAAGGCCCTCACGGAGCTGAACCCAGGAAGGCACCCCAGTCATGTCTGACACATTCCTGCATCCTGCTTCTTCATGAGCAATACCGCTATAAGCTAGGCATGTCTTTCCAAGGCTCAGAAAGGACAGGGGAGATGCATGGTGCTGCCTCTGGAATTTCGGTCCTCTGAGCAGACCTGGAGGTCTCCCCTTGAAGGAGCTAACCAGTTTCTTCCAAATACAGGCTTGCAAACACACACTGGGTGGCTGCCTCTTCTTCCCTGAAGGACGATCACTTTCCCCGCATCCTGTGAACTTTGCATCCCAGCCTGCTGGAAAAGCGCTTCTTGGAGGTCATTTTTCAGGGACAATTTTCCCTGGAGCCCGGGGCCGTAGGGAGGGCCCCATGCTCGCTGGGAAAGGCAGAGTCACATCCACAGTCTGTTCTACCCCTTTTGCCCTGTAGGAGAGCTCTAGTGAGCCTAGGTCTGTCAGGAAAATTCTTGGCTCCTATGGGGACACACCCTGTGTGTTAACCTGCATATCGGACCTAGGGGCCACAGGGCGCCTGTTCCTCTCGGGGGGACCCTGAAGTGGTGCGGCCCAGCAACAGCCTGAACATCCATCCGATTGCTCTTTTCTTCCTTCTGATAGAGCTAGCTTTGCTTCTCGCTTTGGCATTTCGGAAGCCAGGGGGGAGCCCACCGCTGTTGTCCTGGGGTCTATTGGAGGTACCGGGTCTATTGGACCCCAGCATGGCACCCGACCCCCTCAGACACACTCCCGCAGCCTCCTTCCCCATGGGCAGGACTGTTCTGACCTAGGAATGTGTTCCAAGGCTCAGAAAATGCAGGGAGACACACGGCCCTGACTCTGGAACTGAGGCCGTTGGAGCAGGCCTGGAGGTCTGATGTCTGAGACGCCAAACACTTGCTGCAAGATACAGGTGTGAAAACACACTCTCTGGGGCTGCCTTTCCTTCCTCCAAGGAAGAGACCTTTTCCAGTCTTCCTCCGTGCTGTGTCATACAAGGCTGCAAAGGTCTGGCTTAGAGGGCATTTCTCAGCGGCAATGGCCCCTGAGGCCCTGCACCAGGGAGGGATCCTACCCTCCCAGGGGAAGTCAAAGCAACCTCCAAACAGCTGTTCTCTCATGTTTCCTCTGCAGGAGGGAGCTAGTGAGCCCAGGTCTGTCTGGAACGTTCTTGGATCCTGTGGGGGAAATCATCCTGGGAGCCCACCTGGATACCAGTCGTAGGGGCTAAAATTCGCATTTTTCCTTCCTTGGAGCCCTAACGCAGTACAGCTAGCAACTGCTTGAAAATCCATCCTGTTGCTGTTTTCTTCCCTCTGACAGAGCGAGCTTTGCTCCCCATTTGGGGATTTCAGAAGCAAGGTGGTGGCCTGCAACTCCTTGCCTGGGGTCCATTGGAGGTGCAAGGTGCCCTCGACCAGGTGACCCCAGCATGACACCTGGCCCCCCTCAGACACACTCCCGCAGCAGTCCCCATGGGCAGGACTGCTCTCACCTAGGAATGTGTTTGCAAGGCCAGGAAACTGCAGGGAGACACAAGGCCCTGATTCTGGAATTGAGTCTGTTGGAACAGGCCTGCAGGTCTTCTGTCTAACAAGCCAAACACTTGCTGCAAGATACAGGCCTGAAAACACACTCTTGGGGCTGCCTTTCCTTCCTCCAAGGAAGAGAGTTTTCTCAGCTCCTGTGGGCTGAGAGTCACACAGGGCTGAAAAGCACTTGCTGGGAGATTCTTTTTCATTGGCCATGGCCCCTGAGGCCCTGTGCTCAGGGAGGGCTCCCTCCCTCCCAGGGAAAGTCAAAGGAAGCTCCAAACGGCTGTTCAATCATGTTTCTGAGAGAGTCATTGCCAAGGCAGGTTTCTAAGAAGTTCAAGGGTCCCCAAGGAGAGAGGGGTCTAGAATTCTCAAGGAGGAAGAAAGGACAAACTGTTTTTCCCTCTACATTCCTTAGGATTATATAACAATCATGCCATCCTTCTTGAGGACGGTCTCTGGAAAAAACCTTCTGGCTAATCCTGTTATCTGAAAATGTCAATTATGGGAGTAGGTCTAGTGAGTCTTTACAACCTCCAGACATTCTTTTGTTCGTCATAACTTATTGGAGAGTATATAACTCCATTACTAACACTAGCAAGGGGGTACGTTTTCTGCCCCTTGTGATGTCTCTGTCAGAAGCTTTCTCTATCTCCTTTATACTTTAATAAAACTCTATTGCACAAAAGCTCTGAGCAATCAAGCCTCGTCTTGGGCCCTGGATGAATTCTCTCCTCCATAAGCCAAGAATCCCAGCATCTTTTCGTGGTTCAGCAACAATATTTCATTTCCTCTGCAGGAGAGAGCTAGTGAGCTTAGGTCTGTCTGGAACATTCTTGGATCCTGTGTGGAAAATATCCTGTGCACACATCTGGATACTGGGCCTAGAGGCCAAAATTTGCATTTCTTTCCCGGGGAGCCCTAACGTGGTGTGACTTAGCAACTGCTTGAAAATCCATCCCATTGCTGTTTTCCTCCTTCTGACAGAGCTGGCTTTGTTCCCTGCTTTGGGATATCTCAACCGAAGGGCCGGTCCATAGCTTACTCGCCTGGGGGCCCATTGGATGTGCAAGGTGCCCCTCCGACTAGGTGACCCTAGCATGGCACTCAGCCCGCTCAGACACACTCCCGAGGCTTCTTTCTCATGGGAAGCACTGCCTCCAACCTAGGAATGTGTCTGCAATGCTTGGAAAGTGCAGTGAGACACACAGCCCCTGACTCTGCAATTGAGGCCTCAGAGCAAGCCTGCAGCTCTGATGTCTGAGAAGCAAAACACTTGCCTGCAAATAGAGAGGCCTGAAAACACACTCTCTGTGGATGACTTTCCTTCCTCTAAGGAAGATAGTTTTCCCAGTCTCCTGCTTCCTGAATGTCACACAGCTGGAATGCCGCTTGCTTGGAGGTCGTGATTCCAGTGGCAATGACCCCTGAGGCCTTTGCCCAGGGAGGGCTCCCACACTCACAGGCAAATCAAAGCAACTTCCAAGTGAGTCAGCTCTTCACATCAAGTGGCCAAGTATTGGAGTTTCAGGTTCAGTATTAGTCTTCCAATGTATATTCAGACCTGATTTCCTTTAGGATGGAGTGGTTGCGTCTCCTTGTAGTCTAAGCGACCTACAAGCATCTTCTCCAACACCACAGTTCAAAAGCATCCAATTTTCAGCTGTCACTTTCTTTATAGTACATCTTTCATATCCATCCATGACATATGGAAAAACCATAGCCTTGACTGGATGGATCTTTGTTGGCAAAGCAACGTCTCGGCTTTTTATATGCTGTCTAGTTTGGTCATCACTTTTCTTCCAAGTCATAAATACGTTTTAAGTTCATGGAAG
>NW_017216199.1:0-13359 GCF_001704415.2 Capra hircus
CGGCGTTCCTGTCGCATCTCAAGAGGAGGCGCTCTCCACAGGAAAGGCGAGAGGAACTCCAGGGTCGTGCACCATTCCCTGAGTCCCCCAGATGTCTCAGTTCATTCCAGGGAACCTGTATTCCCTGCACTGCCTCGACTTTCAAGCCGAGGATAGACTCACACCACAGTGGCACGTGGGCAGCCCTGTGGAAAGCCTCGTGGGAAAGCCTCGTGGGAAAGCCTCGCGTGGGAAAGCCTCGTGGGAAAGCCTCGTGGGAAAGCCTCGAGGGACAGCCCTGTGGGAAAGCCTCGAGGGAAAGCCTCGTGGGAAAGCCTCGTGGGAAAGCCTCGTGGGAAAGCCTCGTGGGAATACCTCGAGGTTAAGCCTCAGATCCCTTGATCACGCGAAGGGAAGTGCGACCCTGCTGCTACAGCTCGGAAGGAAAGCGCACATGCATGCCCCACTCGAGACGAGGACTGACTCCCTAGGGAGACTCCCAAAGTACCCCAATTTCCATGTCAGCACTGGAGAGGAATCCTCAGGTTCCGGCACTGCCTCCACACAAGGTCATAGGCCCCAGCATCGACCGGAGAGGAATCCTGAGAAGACCCCGAGCAACTCTCATGGGGACTGGACTTTCCTGAGGAAACCAGTGCGGGTCGCTGAGGTTACCTTCGTAAGTCGAGAGCACCTGCCCCAACTCGAGAAAATCGAGGAGGTTCTCCCCTCCAGGCGAGATGAGGCCCATTTCCACTGAGGGGTCTCGAGCCTAATCACACTTAAACTCTGGAACTTCCAAAGGGTCCTTCACACCCTTGCTGCAACTCAAGAAGTTCCCCGACATACCCGTCTCCACTCGAGAGGAAGCACGAGAGTCCGCCCACATCCAGAGGAGCCCCGTTTCCGCTCCTAGCTCGAGAGGAGGGATCCTTTCCCTGCGTGGTGGGGAAAGAATTCCCGGCATTCCCGTCGCATCTCAAGAGGAGGCGCTCTCCACAGGAAAGCGCGAGAGGAACTCCAGGGTCGTGCCACCATTCCCAGAGTCCCCCAGATGTCTCAGTCCATTCCAGGGAAACCTGTTTTCCCTGCACTGCCTGGACGTTCAAGCCGAGGATCGACTCACACCACGGTGGCACGTGGGGACAGCCCTGTGGGAAAGCCTCGTGGGAAAGCCTCGTGGGAAAGCCTCGAGGAAAGCCTCGAGGGAAAGCCACAGATCCCTTGATCTACGCGAAGGGAAGCGTGACAGTGCTGCTACAGCTCGGGAGGAAAGCGCACGTGCATGCCCCCACTCGAGACGAGGTCTGACTCCCCTGGGGAGGCTCCAGAAGTACCCCAAGATCCATGTCAGCACTGGAGAGGAATCTTCAGGTTCCGGCACCGGCTCCACACAAGATCTTAGGCCCCGGCATCTACGGGAGAGGAATCCCGAGAGGACCCCGAGCAACTCGCATGGGGACTGGTCTTTCCTGAGGCCACCAGAGCGGGGTCCCTGAGGTCCCCGTCGTAAGTCGAGAGCACCTGCAGCAAACTCGAGAATATCCAGGAGGTTCTCCCCTCCAGGCGAGATGAGGCCCATTTCCGCTGAGGCGTCTTGAGGCTAATCACACCTAAACTCTGGAACTTCCAAAGGGTACTTCACACGCTTGCTGCAACTCAAGAAGTTCGCCGACATACCCGTCTCCACTAGAGAGGAAACACGAGAGTCCCGCCCACATCCAGAGGAGCCACGTTTCACCTCTTGCTAAGGAGTGATCCTTTCCCTCCGTGGTCGGGAAAAAATTCCCGGGGTTCCCGTCGCATCTCAAGAGGAGGCGCTCTCCACAGGAAAGGGGAGAGGAACTCCAGGGTCGTGCCACCATTCCCAGAGTCCCCCAGATGTCTCAGTCCATTCCAGGGAAACCTGTTTTCCCTGCACTGCCTCGACGTTCAAGCCGAGGATCGACCCACACCAAGGTGGCACGTGGGACAGCCCGGTGGGAAAGCCTCGAGTGAAAGCCACAGATCCAAGATCCACGCGAAGGGAATCGTGACACTGTGGCTACAGCTTGGTAGGAGAGTGCACATGCATGCCCCCACTCGAGACGAGGACTGACTTCCCTGGGGAGACTCCAGAATAACTCAAGATACATGTCAGCACTGGAGAGGAATCCTCAGGTTCCGGCAGCGACTCCACACAAGGTCTTAGGCCCCGGCATCGACGGGCGAGGAATCCCGAGAGGCCCCCGAGCAACACGCATGGGGACTGGGCTTTCCTGAGGCCACCAGAGCGGATTCCTGAGGTCCCCGTCGTAAGTCGAGAGCACCTGCCGCAACTCGAGAAAATCCAAGAGGTTCTCCCCTCCAGGAGACATGAGGCCCATTTCCCCTGAAGCGTCTCCAGGCTAATCACACCTAACCTCTGGAATCTCCAAAGGTTCCTTCACACCCATGCTGCAACTCAAGAAGTTCCCTGACATACCCGTCTCCACTCGAGAGGAAGCACGAGAGTCCAGCCCACATCCAGAGGAGCCCCGTTTCCGCCTCCTAGCTCGAGAGGGGAGATCCTTCCCCTGCGTGGTCGGGAAAGAATTCCCAGCGTTCCCGTCGCATCTCAAGAGGAGGCGCTCTCCACAGGAAAGGCGAGAGGAACTCCAGGGTCGTGCCACCATTCCCAGAGTCCCCCAGATGTCTCAGTCCATTCCAGGGAAACCTGTTTTCCCTGCACTGCCTCGACTTTCAAGCCGAGGATCGACTCACACCACGGTGGCACGTGGGACAGCCCTGTGGGAAAGCCTCGTGGGAAAGCATCGTGGGAAAGCCTCGTGGGAAAGCCTCGAGGGAAAGCCACAGATCCCTTGATCCACGCGAAGGGAAGAGTGACACTGCAGCTACAGCTCTGGAGGAAAGCGCACGTGCATGCCCCCATCGAGACGAGGACTGACTCCCCTGGGGAGACCCCAGATGTACCCCAAGATCCATGTCATCCCTGGAGAGGAATCCTCAGGTTGCGGCACCGACTCCACACAATGTCTTAGGCCCTTGCATCGCCCGGAGGGGAATCTGAGAGGCCCCCGAGCAACTCGCAAGGGGACTGGCCTTTCCTGAGGCCACCAGAGCGGGCCCCTGAGGTCCCCGTCGTAAGTCGAGAGCACCTGCCGCACCTCGAGAAAATACAGGAGGTTCTCCCCTCCAGGAGAGATGAGGCCCATTTCCGCTGAGGCGTTTCGAGGCTAACCACACCTAACCTCTGGAACTTCAATAGGGTCCTTCACAACCTTGCTGCAACTCAAGAAGTTCCCCGAAATTCCCGTCTCCACTCGAGAGGAAGCACGAGAGTCCCACCCACATCCAGAGGAGCCCCGTTTCTGCCTCCTACCTCGAGAGGAGGGATCCTTTCCCTGCGTGGTCCGGAAAGAATTCCCGGCGTTCCCGTCGCATCTCAAGAGGAGGCGCTCTCCACAGGAAATGCGAGAGTAACTCCAGGGTGGTGTCACCATTCCCAGAGCCCAAAGATGTCTCAGTCCATTCCAGGAAATTATGTATTCCCTGCACTGCCTCGACTTCCTAGCCGAGGATCGACTCACACCACGGTGGCACGTGGGACAGCCCTGTGGGTAAGCCACGTGGGAAAGCCTCGAGGGAAAGCCACAGATCCCTTGATCCACGCGAAGGAAAGCGTGACACTGCTGCTACTGCTCGGGAGGAAAGCGCAGGTGCATGCCCCCACTCTAGACGAGGACTCACTCCCCTGGGGAGACTCCAGAAGAACCCCAAGATCTATGTCAGCACTGGAGAGGAATCCTAAGTTCCCGGCCTCGAATCCACACAAGGTCTTAGGCCCCGGCATCGACGGGAGAGGAATCCCGAGAGGCCCCCGAGCAACTCGCCTGGGGACTGGCCTTTCCTGAGGCCACCAGAGCGAGTCTCTGAGCTCCCCGTCGTAAGTCGAGAGCACCTGCTGCAACTCGAGAAAATCCAGGAGGTTCTCCCCTCCAGGCGAGATGAGGCCAATTTCCGCTGAGGCGTCTCACGGCTTATTACACCTAACCTCTGGAACTTCCAAAGGGTCCTTCAAACCCTTGCTGCAACTCAAGAAGTTCCCCAACATACCCGTCTCCACTCGAGAGGAAGAAGTAGAGTCCCGCCCACATGCAGAGGAGCCCCGTTTCCGCCTCCTAGCTTGAGAGGAGGGATCCTTTCCCTGCGTGTTCGGGAAAGAATTCCCAGCGTTCCCTTCGCATCTCAAGAGGAGGCACTCTCCAAAGGAAAGGCGAGAGGAACTCCAGGGTCGTGCCACCATTCCCAGAGACAACCAGATATTTCCGAACATTTCAGGAAAACCTATTTTCCCTAAACTGCCTCGACTTTCAAGCCGAGGATCGACTCACACCACGGTGGCACGTGGGACAGCCCTGTGGGAAAGCCTCGTGGGAAAGACTCGTGGGAAAGCCTCCTTGGAAAGCCCCTGATTCCTTGATCCACTTGAAGGGAAGCGCGACACTGCTGCTAATGTTGGGGAGGAAAGCGCACGTGCATGCGCCCACTCGAGACAAGGACTGACTCCCCTGGGGAGACTCCAGAAGTACCCAAAGATCCATGTCAGCACTGGAGAGGAATCCTGAGGTTCCGGCACTGACTCCACACAAGGTCTTAGACCCCGGCATAGACGGGAGAGGAATCCCGAGAGGCCCCCGAGCAACTCGCATGGGAACTGGCCTTTACTGAGGCCTCCAGAGCGGGTCCCAGGGGTCCTTGTCGTAACTCGAGAGCACCTGCCGCAATTCGAGAAAATCCAAGAGGTTCTCCCCTCCAGACGAGATGATGCCCATTTCCGCTGAGGCATCTCGAGGCTATTCACACCTAACCTCCGGAACTTCCAAAGGGCCCTTCACACCCTTGCTGGAACTCAAGAAGTTCCCCGACATACCCGTCTCTACTCGAGAGGAAGCACAAGAGTTCCGCCGACATCCAGAGGAGCCCCGTTTCCGCCTCCTAGCTGGAGAGGAGGGATCCTTTCCCTGCGTGGTGGGAAAGAATTCCCGGCGTTCCCGTCGCATCTCAAGAGGAGGCGCTCTCCACAGGAAAGGCGAGAGGAACTCCAGGGTCGTGCCACATTCCCAGAGTCCCCCAGATGTCTCAGTCCATTCCAGGGAAACCTGTTTTCCCTGCACTGCCTCGACCTTCAAGCCAAGGATCGACTCATAACAAGGTGGCACGTGGGACAGCCCTGTGGGAAAGCCTTGCGGAAAAGCCTCGAGGGAAAGCCACTGATTCCTTGATCCAATCGACGGGAAGCATGACACTGCTGCTCCATCAAGGGAGGAAATTGCACGTGCATGCCCCCACTCGAAACGAGGACTGACTCCCCTGGGGAGACTCCAGAAGTACCCCAAGATCCATTTCACACTGGAGAGGAATCCTCAGGTTCCGGCACTGACTCCACAAAAGGTCTTAGGCCCCGGCTTCGACGGGAGAGGAATCCCGAGAGGCCCCCGAGCAACTCGCATGGGGACTGGGCTTCCTGAGGCCACAAGAGCAGGTCCCTGAGGTCCCCGTCTTAAGTCGAGAGCACCTGCAGCAACTCGAGAACATCCAGGAGGTCTCCCCTCCATGCGAGATGTGGCCCATTTCCACTGAGGCGTCTTGAGGCTAATCACACCTAACCTCTGGAACTTCCAAAGGGTCCTTCACACGCTTGCTGCAACTCAAGAAGTTCCCCGACATACCAGTCTCCACTCGAGAGGAAGCACGAGGGTCCCGCCCACATCCAGAGGAGTCTGGTTTCCACCTCGTCGCTTGAGATTAGGGATTCTTTTCCTGCTTCGTCTGGAAAGAATTCCCGGCTTTCCCGTCGCATCTCAAGAAGAGGCGCTCTCAACAGGAAAGGCGAGAGAAACCCCAGTGTCGTGCCACAATTCCAAGGGACCCCCAGATGTCTCAGGCCATTCCAGAGGAACTTGTTTTCCCTGCACTGCCTCTACTTTCACGCCGAGGATCCACTCACTCCACCATGGCATGTCCCACGTGGGACAGCCCTGTGGGAAAGCCTCGTCGGAAAGCCTCGAGGGAAAGCCACAGATCCCTTGATCCCCGCGACGGGAAGTGTGACACTGCTGCTACAGTTCGTCAGGAAAGCTCACGTGCATGCCCCCATACGAGATGAGCACTGACTCCCCAGGAGAGACTCCAGAAGTACCCCAAGATCCATATCAGCACTGGAGAGGAATCCTCAGGTTCCAGCCCCGACTCCACACAAGGTCTTAGGCCCCGACATCGACTGGAGAGGAATCCGGAAAGGCCCCCTTGCAACTCCCATGGGCACTGGCCTTTCCTGAGGCCACCGGAGCGGGTCCCTGAGGTCCCCGTCATAACTCGAGAGACCCTGCCCAACTCTAGAAAATCCAGGAGGTTCTCCGCTCCAGGCGAGATGAGGCCCATTTCCTCTGAGGCGTCTGGAGGCTCATCACACCTAAACTCTGGAAATTCAAAAGGGTCCTTGCTGCAACTCAAGAAGTTCCCCGACATACCCGTCTCCACTCGAGAGGAAGCACGAGGGTCCTGCCCACATTATTGGGAACCCCGTTTCCGCCTGGTAGCTCGAGATGAGGGATCCTATCCTGCTTAGTCAGGAAAGATTTTTCAGCGTTCCCGTGGCCTCTCAAGAGCAAGGGCTCTCAATAGGAAAGGCGAGAGGAACTCCAGGGTCATGCCACCATTCCAAGAGTCCCCCAGATATCTCAGTCCATTCCAGGGAAACCAGTTTTCCCTGCATTGCCTCGACTTTCACGCCGAGGATCAACTCACACCATGGTGGCACGTGGGACAGCCCTGTGGGAAAGCCTCGTGGGAAAGCCACAGATCCCTTGATCCCCGCGACGGGAAGCGTGACACTGCTGCTACAGCTCGGGAGGAAAGCGCACGTGCATGCCCCCACTCGAGACGAGGACTGACTCCCCTGGGGAGACTCCAGAAGTACCCCAAGATGCATGTCAGCGCTGGAGAGGAATCCTCAGGTTCTGGCCCCGACTCCACACAAGGTCTTAGGCCCTGGCATCGTCGGGAGAGAAACAGCGACAGGCCCTCTAGCAACTCGCATGGGGACTGGCCTTTCCTGAGGTCACCAGAGCGGGTCCATGAGGTCCCCGTCGTAAGTCAAGAGCACCTGCCACAACTCGGTAAAATCCAGGAGGTTTCTCCCCTGCAGGCGAGATGAGGCCCGTTTCCACTGAGGTGTCTCGAGGCTAATCACACTTGACCTCTGGAACTTCCAAAGAGTCTTTCACAGCCATGCTGCAACTCAAGAAGTTCCCCAACATACCCGTCTCCACTCAAGAGGAAGCACGAGGGTCCCGGCCACATCCAGAGGAGCTCCGTTTCCGGCTCGTAGCTCGAGAGGACGGATCCTTTCCCTGCTTGGTCGGGAAAGAATTCCCGGCATTCCCATCGCATCTCAAGAGGAGGCGCTCTCCAAAGGAAAGGGGAGAGGAACTGCAGGGTCGTGCCACCATTCCAAGACTCCCCCAGATATTTCAGTCCGTTCCACAGGAACCTGTTTTCCCTGCACTGCCTCGGCTTTCACGCCGAGGATCAACTCACACCACCGTGACACGTGGGACAGCCCTGTGGGAAAGCCTCGTGGGAAAGACTCGAGGGAAAGCCACAGATCCCTTGGTCCACGCAAGGGGAAGCGTGACACTGCTGCTACAGCATGGGAGGAAAGGGCACGCTCATGCCCCCACTCGAGACGAGGCCTGACTCCTTTGTGGAGACTCCAGAAGTACCCCAAAATCCATGTCAGCACTGGAGAGGAATCCTCAGCTTCCGGCCCCGACTCCACACAAGGTCTTAGGCCCTGGCATCGACGGGAGAGGAATCACAAGAGGCCCCCTAGCAACACGCATGATAACTGGCCTTTCCTGCGGCCGCCAGAGAGGGTCCCTGAATCCCCGTCGTAACTCGAGAGCACCTGCTGAAACTCGGGAATATCCAGGAGCCTCTCCATTCCAGGCGACATGAGGCCCATTTCCGCTGAGGCATCTCGAGACTAACCACACCTAACCTCTGGAACTTCCAAAGGGTCCTTCACACCCTTGCTGCAACTCAAGAAGTTCCCCGACATACCCGTTCCTCTTCACGTTCTGCCATAATGGTGGTGTCATCTGCATATCTAAGTTGATTGATATTTCTACCGGAAATCTTGATTCCAGCTTATGTATCTTCCATTCCAGCATTTTTCATGATGTACTCTGCATAGAAGTTAAATAAACAGGGTGACAATATACAGCCTTGACATACTCCTTTTCCTCTTTGGAACCAGTCTGTTGTTCCATGTCCTGCTCTAACTGTTGCTTCCTGACCTTCATCCAGATTTCTCAAGAGGCAGGTTAGGTGGTCTGGTATTCCCATCTCTTTCAGAATTGTGGCTAATACAACAGTATAAGGACCTTTCCGATGTCAGGCCAAGGAATTGTGTTTCCAGTCATTGAGCCACACCTGATCACTGAGCACAAATTCATGAATCTCTTCCTCAAGGGGAATGATATTCTTTTTTATACAAACTTAGTTACCTGATTTATTACCTTACCTAATTGTTCCATCTGCTGTGAAATCCCACCCCCTTACTTGTGGCAAATCTGCTAACACCTGCCTCACTGTGGGAGGGGGTCTCCCATAGAAAATTTCATAAGGACAACAACTGTGGGAACGTGCGGTTACCCGTAATATGAGTAAGTCTGCCGGAAGCAAGCCCATCCACGTACAGTCAGTCTCTATGATCCATTTTGAAAGTGTCTCTTCAAGAGTTTGGTTGTTTCTTTCCACCATTCCAGAACACTGGGGCCTATATGCTGTATGTAATTTCCACTGATATTTAGAGCTTCGCATACCTGTTAATTAACGCGGCTACAAAGACAGGGCCATTGT
Source organism: Capra hircus (assembly GCF_001704415.2). NCBI lineage: Eukaryota > Metazoa > Chordata > Mammalia > Artiodactyla > Bovidae > Capra > Capra hircus. The sequence goes on from NW_017216199.1 coordinate 8,887, forward strand.
CGGATTCTATACTGGTTGGAAACCCAAGTCTGGGAATTATTTCTCAAATCAGCGAGCTACTTCATTTTCTTTTTCAGATCAGGTAGGGAAGGCCTCTGCCCAACCGGAGAAGGTACCTACTATTCTAGTAAGTCATGATAACAGGTGACTGCCTTTGCTTCCCCGAAGGACACTCGCTTTCCCTGCATCCTGAGAACTCCACGTCTCAGCCAGTTGGAAAAGCGCTTCTTGGAGGTCATTATTCAGGGGCAACTTCCCCTGGAGCCCGGGGCCCTAGGGAGCGGCTCCACACTCCCAGGGAAAGGCAGAGCCACAGCCACACATCTGTCCCATCCCCTTTGCTCTGTAGGAGAGCTCTAGTGAGCCTAGGTCTGTCAGGAAAATTCTTGGCTCCTATGGGGACACATTCTATGTGTGAAACTGCATCCAGGACCTAGGGGCCACAGGGCGCCTGTTTCTCTCGGGGGCGGAGGGGTGGGGGGCCTGAAGCAGTGCGGCCCAGCAACAGCTTCCACATCCATCCAATTGCTCTTTTCTTACCTCTGATAGAACTAGCTTTGTTCCAGGCTTTGGCAATTTGGAGGCAAGCGGGCCCCACTTCCTCCCCAAGGAGGCATGGGACCTACTTTGAGTGGAAAGGTCCCTCACGGAGCTGAACCCAGGAAGGCACCCAGTCATGTCTGACACATTCCTGCATCCTGCTTCTTCATGAGCAATACCGCTATAAGCTAGGCATGTCTTTCCAAGGCTCAGAAAGGACAGGGGAGATGCATGGTGCTGCCTCTGGAATTTCGGTCCTCTGAGCAGACCTGGAGGTCTCTCCTTGAAGGAGCTAACCAGTTTCTTCCAAATACAGGCTTGCAAACACACACTGGGTGGCTGCCTCTTCTTCCCTGAAGGACGATCACTTTCCCCGCATCCTGTGAACTCTGCATCCCAGCCTGCTGGAAAAGCGCTTCTTGGAGGTCATTTTTCAGGGACAATTTTCCCTGGAGCCCGGGGCCGTAAGGAGGGCCCCATGCTCGCTGGGAAAGGCAGAGTCACATCCACAGTCTGTTCTACCCCTTTTGCCCTGTACAAGAGCTCTAGTGAGCCTAGGTCTGTCAGGAAAATTCTTGGCTCCTATGGGGACACACCCTGTGTGTTAACCTGCATATCGGACCTAGGGGCCACAGGGCGCCTGTTCCTCTCTGGGGGGACCCTGAAGTGGTGCGGCCCAGCAACAGCCTGAACATCCATCCGATTGCTCTTTTCTTCCTTCTGATAGAGCTAGCTTTGCTTCTCGCTTTGGCATTTCGGAAGCCAGGGGGAGCCCCACCGCTGTTGTCCTGGGGTCTATTGGAGGTACCGGGTCTATTGGACCCCAGCATGGCACCCGACCCCCTCAGACACACTCCCGCAGCCTCCTTCCCCATGGGCAGGACTCTTCTGACCTAGGAATGTGTTCCCAAGGCTCAGAAAATGCAGGGAGACACACGGCCCTGACTCTGGAACTGAGGCCGTTGGAGCAGGCCTGGAGGTCTGACGTCTGAGACGCCAAACACTTGCTGCAAGATACAGGTGTGAAAACACACTCTCTGGGGCTGCCTTTCCTTCCTCCAAGGAAGAGAGCTTTTCCAGTCTCCTCCGTGCTGAGTCATACAAGGCTGGAAAGGTCTGGCTTAGAGGGCATTTCTCAGCGGCAATGGCCCCTGAGGCCCTGCACCCAGGGAGGGATCCTACCCTCCCAGGGGAAGTCAAAGCAACCTCCAAACAGCTGTTCTCTCATGTTTCCTCTGCAGGAGGGAGCTAGTGAGCCCAGGTCTGTCTGGAACGTTCTTGGATCCTGCGGGGAAATCATCCTGGGAGCCCACCTGGATACCAGTCGTAGGGGCTAAAATTCGCATTTTCCTTCCTTGGAGCCCTAACGCAGTACAGCCTAGCAACTGCTTGAAAATCCATCCTGTTGCTGTTTTCTTCCCTCTGACAGAGCGAGCTTTGCTCCCCATTTTGGGATTTCAGAAGCAAGGTGGTGGCCTGCAACTCCTTGCCTGGGGTCCATTGGAGGTGCAAGGTGCCCTCGACCAGGTGACCCCAGCATGACACCTGGCCCCCTCAGACACACTCCCGCAGCCTGCTTCCCCATGGGCAGGACTGCTCTCACCTAGGAATGTGTTTGCAAGGCCAGGAAACTGCAGGGAGACACAAGGCCCTGATTCTGGCATTGAGTCTGTTGGAACAGGCCTGCAGGTCTTCTGTCTAACAGGCCAAACACTTGCTGCAAGATACAGGCCTGAAAACACACTCTTGGGCTGCCTTTCCTTCCTCCAAGGAAGAGAGTTTTCTCAGCCTCCTGTGGGCTGAGAGTCACACAGGGCTGAAAAGCACTTGCTGGGAGATTCTTTTTCATTGGCCATGGCCCCTGAGGCCCTGTGCTCAGGGAGGGCTCCCTCCCTCCCAGGGAAAGTCAAAGGAAGCTCCAAACGGCTGTTCAATCATGTTTCTGAGAGAGTCATTGCCAAGGCAGGTTTCTAAGAAGTTCAAGGGTCCCCAAGGAGAGAGGGGTCTAGAATTCTCAAGGAGGAAGGAAGGACAAACTGTTTTTCCCTCTACATTCCTTAGGATTATATAACAATCATGCATCCTTCTTGAGGACGGTCTCTGGAAAAAACCTTCTGGCTAATCCTGTTATCTTAAAATGTCAATTATGGGAGTAGGTCTAGTGAGTCTTTACAACCTCCAGACATTCTTTTGTTCGTTGTCATAACTTATTGGAGAGTATATAACTCCATTACTAACACTAGCAAGGGGGTACGCTTTCTGCCCCTTGTGATGTCTCTGTCAGAAGCTTTCTCTATCTCCTTTATCCTTTAATAAAACTCTATTGCACAAAAGCTCTGAGCAATCAAGCCTCGTCTTGGGCCCTGGATTGAATTCTTCTCCTCCATAAGCCAAGAATCCCAGCATCTTTTCGTGGTTCAGCAACAATATTTCATTTCCTCTGCAGGAGAGAGCTAGTGAGCTTAGGTCTGTCTGGAACATTCTTGGATCCTGTGGGGAAAATATCCTGTGCACACATCTGGATACTGGGCCTAGAGGCCAAAATTCGCATTTCTTTCCCGGGGAGCCCTAACGTGGTGTGACTTAGCAACTGCTTGAAAATCCATCCCATTGCTGTTTTCCTCCTTCTGACAGAGCTAGCTTTGTTCCCTGCTTTGGGATGTCTCAACCGAAGGGCCGGTCCATAGCTACTCGCCTGGGGCCCATTGGATGTGCAAGGTGCCCTCGACTAGGTGACCCTAGCATGGCACTCAGCCCGCTCAGACACACTTCCGAGGCTTCTTTCTCATGGGAAGTACTGCTCCAACCTAGGAATGTGTCTGCAATGCTTGGAAAGTGCAGTGAGACACAGAGCCCTGACTCTGCAATTGAGGCCCTCAGAGCAAGCCTGCAGCTCTGATGTCTGAGAAGCAAAACACTTGCTGCAAAGAGAGGCCTGAAAACACACTCTCTGTGGATGACTTTCCTTCCTCTAAGGAAGATAGTTTTCCCAGTCTCCTGCTTCCTGAATGTCACACAGCTGGAATGCGCTTGCTTGGAGGTCGTGATTCAGTGGCAATGACCCCTGAGGCCCTTTGCCCAGGGAGGGCTCCCACACTCACAGGCAAATCAAAGCAACTTCCAAGTGAGTCAGCTCTTCACATCAAGTGGCCAAAGTATTGGAGTTTCAGGTTCAGTATTAGTCCTTCCAATGTATATTCAGACCTGATTTCCTTTAGGATGGAGTGGTTGCGTCTCCTTGTAGTCTAAGCGACCTACAAGCATCTTCTCCAACGCCACAGTTCAAAAGCATCCAATTTTCAGCTGTCACTTTCTTTATAGTACATCTTTCATATCCATCCATGACATATGGAAAACCATAGCCTTGACTGGATGGATTTTTGTGGCAAAGCAACGTCTCGGCTTTTTAATATGCTGTCTAGTTTGGTCATCACTTTTCTTCCAAGTCATAAATACGTTTTAAGTTCATGGAGGCAGACATCACCTGCAGTGATTTCAAGCCCCCAAAATAGTCTGCTGCTGTTTCCAATGTTTTCCCATCTATTTGCCATGAAGTGATGAGACTGGATGCAATGATTTTAGTTTTCTGAATGCTGAGCTTTAAGCTAACTTTTTCACTCTCCTCTTTCACTTTCATCAGGAGACTCTTTAGTTCTTCTTCACTTTCTGCCATAAGGGTGGTGTCATCTGCATATCTGAGATTCTTGATATTTCTCCCAGCAATCTGGATTCCAGCGTGTGCTTCCTCCAGCCCAGTGTTTCTCATGATGTACTCTGCGTATAAGTTAAATAAGCAGGGTGACAATACACTGCCTTGACATATTCCTTTCCTATTTAGAACCAGTCTGTTGTTCCATGTCCAGTTCGAACTGTTTCTTCCTGACCTGCATACAGGTTTCTCAAGAGACAGGTCAGGTGGTCTGGTATTCCCAT
>NW_017216200.1:0-13359 GCF_001704415.2 Capra hircus
GCCGGGGCCTAAGACCTTGTGTGGCGTTTGCCGGAACCTGAGGATTCCTCTCCAGTGCTGACATGGATCTTGGTGTATTCTGGAGAATCCCCAGGGAGTCAGTCCTCGTCCCGAGTGGGGCATGCACGTGTGCATTCCTCCCGAGCTGTAGCAGCAGTGTCGCTTCCCTTCGCTCAAGGGATCTGGCTTTGCCTCGGGCTTTCCCACGAGGCTTTCCCACAAGGCTGTCCCACGTGCCACCGTGGTGTGAGTCGATCCTCGGCTTGAAAGTCGAGGCAGTGCAGGGAAACACAGGTTTCCTGCAGAGGACTGAGACATCTGGGACTCTGGAATGGGTGGCACGACCTGGAGTTCCTCTCGCCTTTCCTGTTGAGAGCGCCTCCTCTTGAGATGCGACCGGAACGCCGGAATACTTGACCGACCACGCAGGGAAAGGATCCCTCCTCTCGAGCTAGGAGGCAGAAACGGGGCTCCTCTGGATGTGGCGGACTGTCGTTTCCTCTCGAGTGGAGACGAGTATGTCGGGGAAATTCTTGAGTTGCAGCAAGGGTGTGAGGACCCTTTGGAAGTTCCAGAGGTTAGTTTTGATTAGCTTCGAGACGCCTCATTGGAAATGGGCCTCATCTCGCCTGGAGGGAGAACCTCCTGGATTTTCTCGAGTTGCAGGCAGGTGCTCTCGAACTTACGACGGGGACCTCAGGGACCGCTCTGGTGGCCTCAGGAAAGGCCAGTCCCCATGCGAGTTGCTCTGGGGCCTCTCGGGATTCCTCTCCCGTCGATGCCGGGGGCCTAAGACCTTGTGTGGAGTCGTGCGGCAACCCTGAGGATTCCTCTCCAGTGCTGACATGGAATCTTGGGGAACCTCTGGAGTCTCGCCCAGGGGAGTCAGTCCTCGTCTCGTGTGGGGGCATGCACGTGGCATTTCCTCTCGAGCTGTAGCAGCAGTGTCGCGCTTCCCTTCGCGTGGATCAAGGGATCTGTGGCTTTCCCTCGAGGCTTTCCCACGAGGCTTTCCCACAAGGCTGTCCCACGTGCCACTGTGGGTGTGAAGTCGAATCCTCGGCTTGAAAGTCGAGGCAGTGCAGGGAAAACAGGTTTCCCTGGAATGGACTGAGACATCTGGGGGAACTCTGGGAATGGTGGCAACGACCCTGGAGTTCCTCTCGCCTTTCCTGTGGAGAGCGGCCTCCTCTTGAGATGCGACGGAATGCCGGAATTCTTTCCCGACGACGACAGGGAAAGGAATCCATCCTCTCGAGCTATGAGGCGGAAACGGGGCTCCTCTGGATGTGGGCGGGACTCTCGTGCTTCCTCTCGAGTGGAGACGGGTATGTCGGAGGAACTTCTTGAGTTGCAGCAAGGGTGTGAAGGACCCTTTGGAAGTTCCAGAGGTTAGGTGTGATTAGCCTCGAGACGCCTCAGCGGAAATGGGCCTCATCTCGCCTGGAGGGGAGAACCTCCTGGATTTTCTCGAGTTGCGGCAGGTGCTCTTCGACTTAGGACGGGGACCTCAGGGACCCGCTCTGGTGGCCTCAGGAAAGGCCAGTCCCCATGCGAGTTGCTCGGGGGCCTCTTCGGGATTCCTCTCCCGTTGATGCCGGGGCCTAAGATCCTTGTGTGGAGTCGTTGCCGGAACTCTGAGGATTCCTCTCCAGTGCTGACATGGATCTTGGGGTACTTCTGGAGTCTCCCCAGGGGAGTCAGTCCTCGTCTCGTAGTGGGGGCATGCACGTTGGCTTTCCTCCCGAGCTGTAGGCAGCAGTGTCACGCTTCCCTTCGCGGTGGATCAAGGGATCTGTGGCTTTCCTCGAGGCTTTCCCATCGAGGCTTTCCCACGAGGCTTTCCCACAGGGCTGTCCCACGTGCCACCGTGGTGTGAGTCGATCCTCGGCTTGAAAGTCGAGGCAGTGTCAGGGAAAACAGGTTTCCCTGGAATGGACTGAGACATCTGGGGACTCTGGGAATGGTGGCACGACCCTGGAAGTTCCTCTCGCCTTTCCTGTGGAGAGCGCCTCCTCTTGGATGCGACGGGAACGCCGGGAAATTTTTCCCGATCACGCAGGGAAAGGATCCCTCCTCTCGAGCTAGGAGGCGGAAACGGTGCTCCTCTGGATGTGGGCGGGACTCTCGTGCTTCCTCTGCGAGTGGAGACGGTATGTCGGGGGAACTTCTTGAGTTGCAGCAAGGGTGTGAAGGACCCTTTGAAAGTTCCAGAGGTTAGGTGTGATTAGCCTCGAGACGCCTCAGCGGAAATGGGCCTCATCTCGCCTGGAGGGGAGAACCTCCTGGATTTTCTCGAGTTGCGGCAGGTGCTCTCGACTTACGACGGGGACCTCAGGACCCGCTCTGGTGGCCTCAGGAAAGGTCCAGTCCCCATGCGAGTTGCTCGGGGGCCTCTCGGGATTCCTCTCCTGTCGATGTCGGGGCCTAAGACCTTGTGTGGAGTCGTGCCGGAACCTGAGGATTCCTCTCCAGTGCTGACATGGATCTTGGGTACTTCTGGAGTCTCCCCAGGGGAGTCAGTACTCGTCTCGAGTGGGGGCATGCACGTGCGCTTTCCTCCCGAGCTGTAGCAGCAGTTTCGAGTTCTTCCTGTCGAGTGGATCAAGGGATCTGTGGCTTTCCCTCGAGGCTTTCCCACGAGGCTTTTCCCACGAGGCTTTCCCACAGGGCTGTCCCACGTGCCACCGTGGTGTGAGTCGATCCTCGGCTTGAAAGTCGAGGCAGTGCAGGGAAAACAGGTTTCACTGGAATGGACTGAGACAACTAGGGGGACTCTGGGAATGGTGGCACGACCCTGGAGTTCCTCTCGCCTTTCCTGTGGAGAGCGCCTCCTCTTGAGATGCGACGGAAACGCCGGGAAATCTTTCCCAGATCACGCAGGTAAAGAATCCCTCTTCTAGAGCTAGGAGGCAGGAAAGGGGCTCCTCTGGATGTGAGCGGGACTCTCGTGTTTCCTCTCGAGTGGAGACAGGTGTGTCGGGGAACTTCTTGAGTTGCAGCAAGGGTGTGAAGGACCCTTTGGAAGTTGCCAGAATTTAGGTGTGATTAGCCGTCGAGACGCCTCAGCGGAAATCGGCCTCATCTCGCCTGGAGGGGAGAACCTCCTGGATTTTCTCGAGTTGTTGCAGGTGCTCTCAACTTAAGACGGGACCTCAGGGACCGCTCTGGTGGCCTCAGGAAAGGCCAGTCCCCAAGCGAGTTGCTCTGGAGCCTCTCGGGATTCCTCTCCCGTCGATGCCGGGGCCTAAGACCTTTTTGGAGTCGGGGCCAACCCTGAGGATGCCTCTCCATTGCTGACATGAATCTTTCCGTACTTCTGGAGTCTCGCCAGGGGAGTCATTCCTCATCTCGTGTGGGGGCATGCCCCTGCCATTTCCTCACGAGCTGTAGCAGCAGTGTCACGCTTGCTGACGTGTGGATCAAGGGATCTGTCGCTTTCCATTGAGGCTTTCCCACGAGGCTTTCCAACAGGGCTGTCCCACGTGCCACGGTGGTGTGAGTCGATCCTCGGCGTGGACGTCGAGGCAGTGCAGGGAAAACAGGTTCTTCCTGAATGGACTTAGACATCTGGGGGACTCTTAGAATGCTGGCAAGGCCCTGGAGTTCCTCTCGTCTTTCCTGTTGAAAGCGCCTCCTCTTGATATGCGACGCGAAGGCCTGGAATTCTTTCCCGAAGACGAAGGGAAAGGATCCCTCTTCTCGAGCTACGAGGCGGAAACGGGGCTCCACTGGATGTGGGCGGGACCCTCGTCCTTCCTCTCGAGTGGAGATGGGTATGTCGGAGAACTTCTTGACTTGCAGCAAGGGTGTGAAGGACCCTTTGGAAGTTCCAGATGTTAGATGTGATTAGCCTCGAGACGCCTCAGCGGAAATGGGCCTCATCTCGCATGGAAGGGAGAACCTCCTGGATTTTCTCGAGTTGCGGCAGGTGCTCTCGACTTACGATGGGGACCTCAGGACCCGCTCTGGTGGCCTCAGGAATCGCCAGTCCCCATGCGAGTTGCTCGCGGGCCTCTCGGGATTCCTCTCCCTTTGATGCTGGGTCCTAAGACCTTGTGTGGAGTCAGTGCCGGAACCTGAGGTTTCCTCTCCAGTGCTGACATGGATCTTGGGGTACTTCTGGAGTCTCCCCAGGGGAGTCAGTAATCGTCTCTAGTGGGGGAATGCACGTTCGCTTTCCTCCCGAGCTGTAGCAGCAGTATCACGCTTCCCTTCGCGTGGATCTAGGGATCTGTGGCTTTCCCTCGAGGCTTTCCCATGAGGCTTTCCCACGAGGCTTTCCCACAGGGCTGTCCCACGTGCCACCGTGGTGTGAGTCGATCCTCGGCTTGAAAGTCGAGGCTGTGCAGGGAAAACACGTTTCTCTGGAATGGACTGATACATCTGGGGGACTCTGGGAATGGTGGCAGGACCCTGAAGTTCCTCTCGCCTTTCCTGTGGAGAGCGCCTGCTCTTGAGATACGACGGGAACGCCGGGAATTCTTTCCCAACCACGCAGGGAAAGGATCCCTCCTCTTGAGCTAGGAGGGGAAAAAGGGGCTCCTCTGGATGTGTGCGGGACTCTCGTGCTTCCTCTCGAGTGGAGACGAGAATGTCGGGGATCTTCTTGAGTTGCAGCAAGTGTGTGAAGGACCCTGTGGAAGTTCCAGAGGTTAGGTGTGATTAGCCTGGAGACGCCTCAGCGAAAATGGGCCTCATCTTGCCTGGAGGGGAGAACCTCCTGGATTTTCTCGAGTTGTGGCAGGTGCTCTCGACTTACGACGGGGACCTCAGGGACCCGCTCTGGTGGCCTCAGGAAAGGCCAGTCCCCATGCCAGTTGCTCGGGGGCCTCTCGGGATTCCTCTCCCGTTGATGCCGGGGCCTAAGACCTTGTGTGGAGTCGGTGCCAGAACCTGAGTATTCCTCTCCAGTGCTGACATGGATCTTGAGGTCTTCTGGAGTCTCCCCAGGGGAGTCAGTAATCGTCTCTAGTGGGGGCATGCACGTGCGCTTTCCTTCCGAGCTATAGCAGCAGTGTCAGTCTTCCCTTCGCGTGGATCAAGGGATCTGTGGCTTTCCCTTGAGGCTTTCACACGAGGCTTTCCCACGAGGCTTTCCCACAGGGTTTTCCCTCGTGCCACCGTGGTGAGTCGATCCTCGGCTTCAAAGTCGAGGCAGTGCAGGGAAAACAGGTTTCACTGGAATGGACTGAGACAACAGGGGGACTCTGGGAATGGTGGCACGACCCTGGAGTTCCTCTCGCCTTTCCTGTGGAGAGCGCCTCCTCTTGAGATGCGACGGAAACGCCGGGAAATCTTTCCAGATCACGCAGGTAAAGAATCCCTCTTCTAGAGCTAGGAGGAGGAAAGGGGCTCCTCTGGATGTGAGCGGGACTCTCGTGTTTCCTCTCGAGTGGAGACAGGTGTGTCGGGGAACTTCTTGAGTTGCAGCAAGGGTGTGAAGGACCCTTTGGAAGTTGCAGAATTTAGGTGTGATTAGCGTCGAGACGCCTCAGCGGAAATCGGCCTCATCTCGCCTGGAGGCGAGAGCCTCCTGAATTTTCTCGAGTTGCGGAAGGTGCTCTCCACTTACGACAGGAACCTCAGGGACCCACTCTGGTGGCCTCAGGAAAGGCCAGTCCCCATGCGAGTTGCTCGTGGGCCTCTCGGGATTCCTCTCCTGTCTATGCTGGGACCTAAGACCTTGTGTGGAGTCGGTGCCGGAACCTGAGGATTCCTCTCCAGTGCTGACATGGATCTTGGGGAAGTTCTGGAGTCTCCCCAGGGGAGTCAGTCCTCGTCTCGAGTGGGGGCATGCACGTGTGCTTTCCTCCCGAACTGTAGCAGCAGTATCACGCTTTCCTTCACGTGGATCAAGGGATCTGTGTCTTTCCCTCGAGGCTTTCCCACGAGGCTTTCCCAGGAGGCTTTCCACAGGGTTGTCTTACGTGCCACCGTGTTGTGAGTCGATCCTCGGCTTGAAAGTCGAGGCAGTGAAGGGAAAACAGGTTTCCCTGGAATGGACTGAGACATCTGGGGGACTCTGGGAATGGTGGCACGACCCTGGAGTTCCTCTCGCCTTTCCTGTGGAGAGCGCCTCCTCTTGAATGCGACAGGAACGCCGGGAATTCTTTCCCGACCAGGCAGGGAAAAGATCCCTGCTCTCGAGCTAGGAGGCGGAAACGGGGCTCTTCTGGATGTGGGCGGAACTCTCGTGCTTCCACTCGGGTGGAGACGGGTATGTCGGGGAACTTCTTGAGTTACAGCAACGGTGTGAAGAACCCTTCGGAAGTTCCAGAGGTTAGGTGTATTAGCATCGAGACGCCTGAGCGGAAATGGGCCTCATCTCGCCTGGAGGGGAGAACCTCCTGGATTTTCTCGAGTTTCGGCAGGTGCTCTCGACTTACGGCGGGGACCTCAGGGACCCGCTCTGGTGGACTCAGGAAAGGCCAGTCCCCATGCGAGTTGCTCGGGGGCCTCTCGGAATTCCTCTCCCGTCGATGCCGGGGCCTAAGATCTTGTGTGGAGTCGGTACCGGAACCTGAGGATTCCTCTCCAGTGCTGACATGGATCTTGGGGTACTTCTGGAGTCTCCCCAGGGGAATCAGTCCTCGTCTCGAGTGGGGGCATGCACGTGCGCTTTCCTCCCGAGCTGTAGCAGCAGTGTCACGCTTCCCTTGGAGTGGATCAAGGGATCTGTGGCTTCCCCTCGTAGCTTTCCCAGGAGGCTTTCTCACAGGGCTGACCCACGTGCCACCGTGGTGTGAGTCAATCCTCGGCTTGAAAGTCGAGGCAGTGCAGGGAAAACAGGTTTCCCTGGAATGGACTGAGACATCTGGGGGACCCTGGTAATGGTGGCACGACACTGGAGTTCCTCTTGCCTTTCCAGTGGAGAGCGCCTCTTCTTGAGATGCGAAGGGAATGCCGGGAATTCTTTCCAGAACACGCAGGGAAAGGATCCCTCCTCTCGAGCTATGAGGCGGAAACGGGGCTCCTCTGGATGTGGGCGGGACTCTAGTGCTTCCTCTCGAGTGGAGACGAGTATGTCGGGGAACTTCTTGAGTTGCAGCAAGGGTGTGAAGGACCCTTTGGAAGTTCCAGAGGTTAGGTGTGATTAGTCTTAAGATGCCTCAGCGGAAATGGGCCTCATCTCGCCTGGAGGTGAGAACCTTCTGGATTTTCTCGAATTGCGGCAGGTGCTCTCGACTTATGACGGGGACCTCAGGGACCCGCTCTGGTGGCCTCAGGAAAGGCCAGTCCCCATGCGAGTTGCTCGGGGCCTTTCGGGATTCCTCTCCCGTCGATGCCGGGCCTAAGATCTTGTGTGGAGTCGGTTAAGGTACCTGAGGATTCCTCTCCAGTGCTGACATGGATCTTGGGGTACTTCTGGAGTCTCCCCAGGGGAGTCAGTCCTCTTCTCGAGTGGGGGCATGCACGTGTGCTTTCCTCCCGAGCTGTAGCAGCAGTGTCGCGCTTCCCTTCGCGTGGATCAAGGGATCTGTGGCCTTCCCTCTAGGCTTTCCATCTAGGCTTTCCCACGAGGCTTTCCCACAGGGCTGTCCCACGTGCCAGCGTGGTGTGAGTCGATTTCCGGCTTGAAAGTCGAGGCAGTTCAGGGAAAACAGGTTTCCCTGGAATGGACTGAGACATCTGGGGGACTCAGGGAATGTGGCACAACCCTGGAGTTCCTCTCGCCTTTCCTGTGGCGAGCGCCTCCTCTTGAGATGCGACGGAAACGCCGGGGATTTTTTCCCGATCACGCAGGGAAAGGATCCCTCCTCTCGAGCTAGGAGGCGGAAACGGGGTTCCTCTGGATGTGGGCGGGACTCTCGTGCTTCCTGTCGAGTGGAGACGGGTATGTCGGGGAACTTCTTGAATTGCAGCAAGGGTGTGAAGGACCCTTTGGAAGTTCCAGGGGTTAGGTGTGATTAGCCTCGAGACGCCTCAGCCGAAATGGGACTCATCTAGCCTGGAGGGGAGAACATCCTAGATTTTCTCGAGTTGCGGCAGGTTCTTTCGACTTTGGATGGGTACCTCAGGTATCCGCTCTGGTGGCCTCTGGAAAGTCCAGTCCCCATGCGAGTTGCTTCGGGGCCTCTCGGGATTTCTCTCACGTCGATGCCGGGGCCTAAGCCCTTGTGTGGAGTCTGTGCCGGAACCTGAGGATTTCTGTCCAGTGCTGACATGGATCTTCGGGTTCTTCTGGAGTCTCCCCAAGGGAGTCAGTCCTCGTCTCGAGTGGGGGCATGCACGTGTGCTTTCCTACCGAGCTGTAGGAGCAGTGTCACGCTTCTCGTCAAGTGGATCAAGGGATCAGTGGCTTTCCTTCGAGGCTTTCCCACGAGGCTTTCCCACGAGGCTTTCCCACAGGGCTGTCCCACGTGCCACCGTGGTGTGAGTCGATCCTCGGCTTGAAAGTCGAGGCAGTGCAGGGAAAACAGGTTTCCCTGGAATGTACTGAGACATCTGGGGGACTCTGGGAATGGTGGCACGACCCTGGAGTTCCTCTCGCCTTTCCTGTGGAGAGCGCCTCCTTCTTGAGATGCGACGGGAACGCCGTGAGTTCTTTCCCCACCACGCAGGGAAAGGAACCCTCCTCTCGAGCTAGGAGGCGGAAACAGGGCTCCTCTGGATGTGGGCGGGACTCTCGTGCTTCCTCTCGAGTGGAGACCGGTATGTCGGGGAACTTCATGAGTTGCAGCAAGTGTGTGAAGGACCCTTTGGAAGTTCCAGAGGTTAGGTTCATTAGCCTCGAGACGCCTGAGCGGAAATGGGCCTCATCTCGCCTGGAGGGGAGAACCTCCTGGATTTTCTGGAGTTGCGGCAGGTGCTCTCGACTTACGACGGGGACATCCGGGACGCGCTCTGGTGGCCTCAGGAAAGGCCAGTCCCCATGCGAGTTGCTCGGGGGCCTCTCGGGATTCCTCTCCCGTCGATGCCGGGGCCCAAGACCTTGTGTGGAGTCAGTGCCGGAACCTGAGGATTCCTCTCCAGTGCCGACATGGATCTTGGGGTACTTCTGGAGTCTCCCCAGTGGAGTCAGTCCTCCTCTCGAGTGGGGGCATGCACGTGTGCTTTCCTCCCGAGCTGTAACAGCAGTTTCACGCTTCCATAGACGTGGATCATGAGATCTGTGGCTTTCGCTTGAGGCTTTCCCATGAGGATTTCCCACGAGGCTTTCCCACATAGCTGTCCCACGAGCCACCGTGGTGTGAGTCGATCCTCGGCTTGAACGTCCAGGCAGTGCAGGGAAAAAAGGTTTCCCTGGAATGGACAGAGACATCTGGTGGACTCTGGGAATGGTGGCACGACCCTGGAGTTCCTCTCGCCTTTCCTGTGGAGAGCGCCTCCTCTTGAGATGCGACAGGAAGGCCGGAATTCTTTCCCGACCACGCAGGGAAAGGATCCCTCCTCTCGAGCTAGGAGGCGGAAACGGGGCTCCTCTGGATGTGGGCAGAACTCTCGTGCTTCCTCTCGAGTGGAGACTGGTATGTCGGGGAACTTCTTGAGTTACAGCAAGGGTGTGAAGGACCCTTTGGAAGTTCCAGAGCTTCGGTGTGATTAGCCTCGAGACGCCTCAGCGGAATGGGCCTCATCTCGCCTGGAGGGGAGAACCTCCTCGATACTCTCGAGTTGAGGCAGGTGCTCTCGTGTTACGACGGGGACATCAGGGACCAGCTCTGGTGGCCTCAGGAAAGGCCAGTCCCGATGCGAGTTGCTTGGGGGCCTCTCGGGATTCTTCTCCCGTCGATGCCGGGGCTTAAGATCTTGTGTGGAGTGGGTGCCGGAACTTGAGGATTCCTCTCCAGTACTGACATGGATCTTGGTGTATTCTGGAGAATCCCCAGGGGAGTCAGTCCTCGTCCCGAGTGGGGGCATGCACGTGTGCATTCCTCCCGAGCTGTAGCAGCAGTGTCGCGCTTCCCTTCGCGTGGATCAAGGGATCTGTGGCTTTGCCTCGAGGCTTTCCCACGAGGCTTTCCCACAAGGCTGTCCCACGTGCCACCGTGGTGTGAGTCGATCCTCGGCTTGAAAGTGGAGGCAGTGCAGGGAAAACAGGTTTCCATGCAGAGGACTGAGACATCTGGGGGACTCTGGGAATGGTGGCACGACCCTGGAGTTCCTCTCGCCTTTCCTTGTTGAGAGCGGCTCCTCTTGAGATGCGACCGGAACGCCGGGAATACTTGACCGACCACGCAGGGAAAGGATCCCTCCTCTCGAGCTAGGAGGCAGAAACGGGGCTCCTCTGGATGTGGGCGGGACTGTCGTTCTTCCTCTCGAGTGGAGACGAGTATGTCGGGGAAATTCTTGAGTTGCAGCAAGGGTGTGACGGACCCTTTGGAAGTTCCAGAGGTTAGTTTTGATTAGCTTCGAGACGCCTCATTGGAAATGGGCCTCATCTCGCCTGGAGGGACAACCTCCTGGATTTTCTCGGGTTGCAGAAGGTGCTCTCGACTTGCGACGGGGACCTCAGGGACCCGCTCTGGTGGCCTCAGGAACGGTCAGTCCCCATGCGAGTTGCTCGGGGGCCTCTCGGGATTCCTCTCCCGTCGATGCCGGGGCCTAAGACCTTGTGTGGAGTCGTTGCTGCAACCTGAGGATTCCCCTCCAGTGCTGACATGGATCTTGGGGAACCTCTGGAGTCTCCCCAGGGGAGTCAGTCCTCGTCTCGTGTGGGGGCATGCACATGGGCTTTCCTCTCGAACTGTAGCAGCAGTGTCGCGCTTCCCTTCGCGTGGATCAAGGGATCTGTGGCTTTCCCTCGAGGCTTTCCCACGAGGCTTTCCCACAAGGCTGTCCCACGTGCCACTGTGGTGTGAATCGATCCTCGGCTTGAAATTCGAGGCAGTGCAGGGAAAACAGGTTTCCCTGGAATGGACTGAGACATCTGGGGAACTCTGGGAATGGTGGCACGACCCTGGATTTCCTCTCGCCTTTCCTGTGGAGAACGCCTCCTGTTCAGATGCGCGGGAACGCCAGGAATCCTTTCCCGACGACACAGGGAGAGAATCAATCCTCTCGAGCTATGAGGCGGAAACGGGGCTCCTCTGGATGTGGGCGGGACTCTCGTGTTTCCTCTCGAGTGAAGACGGGTATGTCGGGGAACTTCTTGAGTTGCAGCAAGGGTGTGAAGTACCCTTTGGAAGTTCCAGAGGTTAGGTGTGATTAGCCTCGAGACGCCTCAGCGGAAATGGGCCTCATCTCGCCTGGAGGGGAGAACCTCCTGGATTTTCTCGAGTTGCGGCAGGTGCTTTCCACGTAGGACGGGGACCACAGGGACCCGCTCTGGTGGCCTCAGGGAAGGCCAGTCCCCATGCGAGTTGCTCGGGGGCCTCTTAGGATTCCTCTCCCGTTGATGCCGGGGCCTAAGTCCTTGTGTGGAGTCGTTGCCGGAATCTGAGGATTCCTCTCCAGTGCTGACATGGATCTAGGGGTACTTCTAGAGTCTCCCCAGGGGAGTCAGTCCTCGTCAGATTGGGGGCATGCACTTGGGCTTTCCTGCCGAGCTGTAGGAGCAGTGTCACGCTTCCCTTCGCGTGGATCAAGGGATCTGTGGCTTTCCCTCGAGGCTTTCCCACGAGGCTTTCCCACGAGGCTTTCCCACAGGGCTGTCCCACGTGCTACCGTGGTGTGAGTCGATCCTCGGCTTGAAAGCCGAGGCAGTGTAGGGAAAACAGGTTTCCCTTGAATGCACGGAGACATCTGTGGGACTCTGGCAATGGTGTCACGACCCTGGAATTCCTCTCGCCTTTCCTGTGGAGAGCGCCTCCTCTTGGGATGCGACGGGAACGCCGGGAAATTTTTCCCGATCACGCAGGGAAAGGATCCCTCCTCTCAAGCTAGGAGGCGGAAACGGTGCTCCTCTGGATGTGGGCGGGACTCTCGTGCTTCCTCTGGAGTGGAGACGGTATGTGGGGAACTTCTTGAGTTGCAGCAAGGGTGTGAAGGACCCTTTGAAAGTTCCAGAGCTTAGGTGTGATTAGCCTCGAGACGCCTCAGCGGAAATGGGCCTCATCTCGCCTGGAGGGGAGAACCTCCTGGATTTTCTCGAGTTGCGGCAGGTGCTCTCGACTTACGACGGGGACCTCAGGGACCCGCTCTGGTGGCCTCAGGAAAGGTCTCTGCCCATGCGAGTTGCTCGGGGGCCTCTCGGGATTCCTCTCCCTGTCAATGTCGGGGCCTAAGACCTTGTGAGGAGTCGCTGCCGGGAACCTGAGGATTCCTCTCCAAGTGCTGACATGGATCTTGGGGTACTTCTGGTAGTCTCCCCAGGGGAGTCAGTCCTCGTCTCGAGTGGGGGCATGCACGTGCGCTTTCCTCCCGAGCTGTAGCAGCAGTTGATCATGCTTCCTGTCGAGTGGATCAAGGGATCTGTGGCTTTCCCTCGGCTTCCACGAGGCTTTCCCACGAGGCTTTCCCACAGGGCTGTCCCACGTGCCACCGTGGTGTGAGTCGATCCTCGGCTTGAAAGTCGAGGCAGTGCAGGGAAAACAGGTTTCCCTGGAATGGACTGAGACATCTGGGGGACTCTGGGAATGGTGGCACGACCCTGGAGTTCCTCTCGCCTTTTCCTGTGGAGAGCGCCTCCTCTTGAGATTGCGACGGGAAGGCCGGGAATTCTTTCCCGACCACGCAGGGAAAGGATCCCTCCTCTCGAGCTAGGAGGCGGAAACGGGGCTCCTCTGGATGTGGGCGGGACTCTCGTGCTTCCTCTCGAGTGGAGACGGGTATGTCGGGGAAACTTCTTGAGTTGCAGCAAGGGTGTGAAGGACCCTTTGGAAGTTCCAGAGGTTAGGTGTGATTAGCCTCCAGACGCCTCAGCGGAAATGGGCCTCATCTCGCCTGGAGGGGAGAACCTCCTGGATTTTCTCGAGTTGCGGCAGGTGCTCTCGACTTACGACGGGGACCTCAGGGACCCGCTCTGGTGGCCTCAGGAAAGGCCAGTCCCCATGCGAGTTGCTCGGGGGCCTCTCAGGATTCCTCTCCCTGTCGATGCCGGTTCCTAAGACCTTGTGTGGAGTCGGTTTCCGGAACCTGAGGATTCCTCTCCAGTGCTGACATGGATCTTGGGGTACTTCTGGAGTCTCCCAGGGGAGTCAGTCCTCGTCTCGAGTGGGGGCATGCACGTGGCCTTTCCTCCCGAGCTGTAGCAGCAGTGTCAGCGCTTCCCTTCGCGTGGATCAAGGATCTGTGGCTTTCCCTCGAGGCTTTCCATCTAGAGGCTTTCCCACGAGGCTTTCCCACAGGGCTGTCGCACGTGACCAGCGTGGGTGTGAGTCGAATTTCCGGCTTGAAAGTCGAGGCAGTGCAGGGAAAACAGGGTTCTTCTGAAGGATTAGACTCTGGGGACTCTTGAATGTGCAAGTGGGTTCTTCC
>NW_017216201.1:0-13359 GCF_001704415.2 Capra hircus
TGTCCGTTTTCTACTAATTGTTGTCCAGAGTGTTTCTGATCTCATTTATTGCATTATTCATTATATTTTGACTCTTTTTTATTTCTTCTAGGTCCTTGTTAAACCTTTCTTGCATCTTCTCAATCCTTGTCTCTAGCCTATTTATCTGTGATTCCATTTTGATTTCAAGATTTTGGATCATTTTCACTATCAATATTCGGAATTCCTTCTCCGGTAGATTCCCTACTTCTTCCACTTTTGTTTGGTTTGGTGGGCAACTCTCCTGTTCCTTTACCTGCTGTGTATTCCTCTGTCTCTTCATCTTGGTTATATTGCTGCGTTTGGGTGGCCTTTTTATATTCTGGGAATTTGTGGAGTTCTCTTTATTATGGAGCTTCCTCACTTGGGTGGGGTTCTATCAGTGGCTTGTCAAGGTTTCCTGGTTAGGGAGGCTTTGTGTTGGAGTTTTGGTGGGTGGAGCTGGGTTTCTTCTCTCTGGAGTGCATGGAGTGACCCGTAATGGGTTACGAGACATCAAAGGTTTTGGGATAATTTTGAGCTGCCTGTATATTGAAGCTCAGGGGAGTGTTCCTGTGTTGCTGGAGAATTTGCGTGGTATGTCTTGTTTTGGAATTTGTTGGCCCTTGGGTGGAACTTGGTTTCGGTGTAGGTATGAAGGCATTAGATGGGCTCCTATTGCTTAATGTTCCCTGAATTCAAGAGTTCTCTAATGTTTTCAGGCTTTGGATTTAAGCCTCCTGCTTCTGGTTTTCAGTTTTATTTTTACAGTAGCCTCTAGACTTCTCCATCTATACAGCACCGATGATAAAACATCTAGGTTAAGATGAAAGTTTCTCCACATTGAGGGACACTCAGAGAGGTTCACTGAGTTATAAGGAGAAGAGAAGATGGAGGGGGTAGTTAGAGGTAACTGGAATGAGATGCGGTGAGATCAAAGAGAAGAGAGCAAGCTAGCCAGTAGTCACTTCCTTATGTGCGCTCTATAGTCTGGACCGCTCAGAGGTATTTACAGAGTTATACGGGGAAGAGGAGAGGGAGGAAGTAGACAGAGGTGACCAGGAGGATCAGAGAGAGAATGAGTAGGAGCGAGACAAATCCTGCAGTAACCTGTTCCTTAGGTGTTCTCCACGTCTGGAACACACAGAGATTCACAGAGTTGGATAGAGGAGAGATGGGGGAGAAAAGAGACAGAGGCCACCTGGTGGAGAAAAGGAGAGTCCAGAGGAGGAGAGAGTGGTCAAGCCAGTAATCTCGCTCTCAGGTAAACTGGGATAGTGAAGTTTGGGTTTTTAAATGTACAAAATTGACCACAAAAACCTAAGAGCAAAGATTAAAAATCTGTTTTGAAGACAATGATCTGCTTTCTGGTTGCCTGGTGTCCTCTGCCAGCCTACAGAAGTTGTTTTGTGAAGTTTGCTCGGCGTTGAAATGTTCTTTGAGGAATTTGTGAGGGAGAAAAGTGGTCTTCCCGTCCTATTCCTCCGCCATCTTTCCCTCTCCCCTATCTCAATTTTTAGATTAAGAAAATGAAGGCTTCTAAGTAACTTGCTTAAAGTCATACAGTTTAGACTTCTACATAACCCATTCACTTTTCAAAGCCCAGTTGTGCAACATGGTAGCCCTGGAACAGTAGGTAAATGTACAGGCATCTTATTGCAAACTAAGCCTAGCTGCTCCCACGTTTATATTCTTTTAGTTGCACTGTCTTTTTCTCCCAAGGGCTAAATATTCCCACATCAATCAACTGTTATAGTTCATAGTTTCAGCAGATACTTCATCAGCATTCTCAAGGCATTCTAATTAATCAGTTTTGCTCTTAAAATGGGGCATCTGAATATAAAAGACATAGATATATAAGGTCAGAAGTAATTGATGCTATTAAATCCTGTGATCTAGACAGTGTGCCTTTCTTAGCTTAATCTTAAATTTTTATTAGCATTTTTTCAAACTCATGACATAGTTGGTTATGTGGGATTCATCACAAGTCTTTGGAGTTGGTGCACCAATTTATACTCCAACCAGCAGTGTACAAAAATTTTTCTACATCTTCCTCAATACTTGGATCTGTCAGACTTTATATTTTTGGCAATCTCAGGGGAAAAATAGTATCTTATTTTTATTTTAGCTTCTATTTTCCTAATTCCTAAGAATAATCCAGATTTTTTTTTAACCTTAAATTGCCATTTTCCATTTCCCTATTGGTTTTTTTTTTCTTATTGGTCTGTAGGAGCTCTTCACATCTTCCAGATACTAAAACTTTGTTAAATAGGTTTATAAAATTTCCTCCCAGTATCTGACTTATCTTTTAATTTTTAAGTGTATATTCACGCTTATTTTAATTGTCCTTTACTCAAAAATCAGAAGTTAGCCAAATATGTCTGACTGGGTCAAGTTCAGGCAACCGTCTATTTAGAATGGCCCATGATGATTTTTTTTTATTTGCAAAGATTTATATATATATATATTTATATATATATATATATATAATACAACCTGTGTGTGGTATATAAACCCAAAATATTTATTATCTAGCACTTTACAGAAAGTTTGTGGACTTTGTTGTTGATTATAACAATATTCTTCAAACATTTACTCTAATAGTTTTAATTATTTTTCATATGTAAATCTTTGAAGCCCCTGTAATTTATTTTGGGGTATAGTTTGAGAAAGGAATATTTTTTTTTAGATGGGAACCAATTTCCATAATACAGCTTATTAAATGGTTTATACTTCCTTTTGACTTGTGATACCACTTCTCTCATATGTTCATATACTTTCTTCCATATGTTCATAAATTTGAATCTATTTCCAGTTCTTCATTCTGCTCCATTGGTCTATTTGCCCATTCTTGTACCAATACCATATTTTAAATTACTATAGCTTCATAATAATCTTTTTTTAAGCAGATTTAGTAGATTAAGTAGTAAATTAAAAAAAATTTTGGTGTTTATTGCTTGTGTGATTATATATCTACCCCAAAGAAGTTAAAAATCTACTTGAACAAATAGGCAAATTTAACAGACACAGATTGCAAGATCAATATTTACTTATAATGGGTGTCAAGAAAATCAACTTAAAATATTCATAATAGTATGAAAGTAATCAAATATATTGGACTAAATATAAAATATGTACAAAGTTTATACTAAAAATTATAAAGTAATGCTGAGTGAATTTAAAGACATAATAAATCTTGATATATGGTAGAGTCAGTCTTCCATGCATGTCGTTCCTTTTCAAAATTGTTATTGACATTTTGGATCTTCACTCTTCCATATGATTCAGTTTAGAATTAGTAAGTCTTGTTCTGTGAAAAGCCCTGTTAGGATATTGAGTGGAACTGCATTAAACTGTTAAATAAACCATTTGGGGAAAAAAATACCATCTTTATAATATAAATCTTTTCCAAATTTAATTCAAAATGTATTTCATACTTTTTTTCCCTCTCCTATTATAAAATGGAATGTTTTAACTATTACATTGTTTAATTGATCATTGGTGATATATATTGCTGTGATTATTGAGTTTGCATTCAGCAAATTTGATCAAGGTTTTTATTAGTTATATTATATATCTGTAGATTCTTAGATTTACAATATAGAAAAATGACTTCCACTACAAAAAACAATTAGGTTTTCCCTAATTCTTAAAAAATCTTATGTCTTCTTTTCTCTCATGTAGAGGCTAGACTATCTACTAAAACTTTATTTAGTAAGTATGTTAGCAGGAATCCTTGTCATATTCTGATGTCTATGAGCATACTCTTACGTTTGGGGGGCTTCCCAGGTGGCTCAGTGGTAAAGAATCCTCCTGCCAACGAAAGAGAATGCTGGAGACACGGGTTCAATCCCTGGGTCAAGAAGACCCCCTGGAGAAGGAAATGGCAACCCACTCCAGTATTCTTGCCTGGAGGATTCTATGGACAGAAGAGCCTGGCAAGCTACAATCCATATGGTCCCAAAGAGTCAGACATGCCTGAACAACTAGCACTATTTGTTGAGGGACATGAAGCTTACAAGGGAATTCTCCCACGTGTTAGCTGTTTTTCATAAAGTGTTTTTCTCCCTGCTGTGAACTTTTATTTACAGTCTCATCTTGGGTGGGGCTTTCTTTTGTTTGAAAATCTTTTGATGAATGAGTTTATCTCCACTTTCTGTCCTCTTCATGTCTAGGGATTTACATTTGCCTCCACCAAGGCCATTAGGCTTCTCCTGGATTAAAACCAGGTTTCAATTTCTTGCCTGGAGATCTCTCACCCTGAAAGAAAATTACAAAGCTTATTCTAGAACAGAAGGTAACTTTCTCCTCCTACCTCTTCTGGAAACACATCGACAATGGGTACAACCACTGGCAGTGACCCAGAATTTTGTAGCCAGGGACCCAGATACCCAGCTTCCAGATACCCCAGTCAGCATGGGGAGGCTTCCATTTCAGGAGTGGAGCTCTGTGCCATCTCTTTCTGGTTATAGCTTCAGAGACCAAAGAGTCCAGGTATTGAATTTAGAGATCTAACCTCTTCTTGCTAAAGTATGAATCTATTCTCTACTCAATAGCCAGTTTTCCTGTGAAAATATAATTCAGACCCTGTCACTCCCCGAAGTTCTTACATTGGCTACATGGTTCTGCATGATCTTGCCCCAGGTTATCTCTCTGATCTCATCTCCTACACCACTCTTACTTTTGTTCTTTGACCTCAAACTATGCAGGCCTTGATGTCTTTTAAGTACACTAACCAAGAAGGATTCTATCTCAGGGTTTTGAAATTGTAGTTCTCTCTGTCTAGTAATCTCTTTCACCGATATTTGCATGGCTCAAACCCTCTTCTCATTCAGATCTCTGCCAAGAGATCTGTCACCTTGACAGAGGAACTTTCCTTGCTTCCTCTTCATTCTCTCACCAGCTGCATGAAACCAGGGCTTCCTAACAGTCACTGCTATATCCTCACCTCCCAGAACCATAGCTGGCACACAATACAGTAATGACTCGAGAAGTAATAACTCATTGTTGAATTAATAAATACAGTATAAAATTTAACCCTCAACCACTGTGAGGTCAGTGTGATTATTTCCAGTGCTTCAGAATCAATGAAGTTGCTGATATTCAGAGAGATTAAGTAGCTTGCCTAAGGCTTCACTGCTAATATGTGACAACACTGACTTTATGTTACATACATGTTTTCCAGAAAGCAAAGAGTATGAAAATTTGATTAAAAATAATGAGTATCCATAGGTATCCCTCATCAGCTTATTTCGACTTTCGTCTCATTATAAATTAGTTCCTGTAAACATTTTGCTTAACAACCTTTCAAGAGTTTTCCATTGCATTTAGAATAAAATCCAAACTTTCAAATGGCCTTCAAGGCTTTACTTGATATGCAACTTCATCTGGCTCCGATTAAAAAAGTAATTAGACATAGTTCCAAATTAACTACATAGATGAACTAGGTTATGATTAATCACATAAAAGTTTTCTTATAATTTGTAACTATTCCAATACATTTAAGGTATAATGTATTTGCCTACAACTTTTCAGGAATTCACCTACATGTACAAAACAAAGTACATCTTAAAGACCTACAGAGGGTGCATTAATGACCAATTTTCTAAGTAATGAAGAAATATTATTTTACACTATATTGCAACTCTAACTTTTCAAGTATAGTTTTACTTTAGTTGAATGACACAGTATTTAAAATGAGTACTTTATTATTTTTTTTTTCTAAGTAGAGGCAATATCTAGATTGGAGTATAATTTGGGCAATTGTTGTAGGGATCAGAATACACTATCAGGCAGTTGTTCTTGTTGATTTTATTATGCCTATGTTATGCATCTCATTTTCTCCTCAGTTGTTTGAATAATTTTATGTAAAATAAGCATTCTTTATTCATCCTCCAATTCTCATTTTCCAGTCCAAGTCTATATTTTGGCACAAGTACAGCTTTTGGAAGCTTTTAGAAGGAAGTTGAGATACATACATGATTTTAGGAACTACCTAAATATAGATAATTACTAGATGCACATCTCCAATGCTAACCTCTCTTGCTCTGTTTGTCCCACATCCTCAGTCAACCCCATGACATTTCTCTTGGAATCTAAATGATACTTCAAGTTTACTATACTCCCCAGTCTCCTGCCAACAGTCAACCCCTTAATAATTTTCTCATTAAAGCAATTGGCTGCACTAAATCTCCCAGCTTCCCAAATTCTACTGTCCTTCATCTTTTCACACTAGCAAATCAGCCATTTCCTCCCTGAAATATATTTTGACTTCTGTGCTTCCATTCTACATTTATGCCATCATTCTGGTACTAATGGGCTTCCTTGTAACTCAGATGGTAAAGAATCTGCTAGAGTGCAGAAGACTTGGTTCAGTCCCTGAGTTGGGAAGATCCCCTTCAGAGGGAATGGCTACCCACTCCAGTATTCTTGCCTGGAGGATTCCATGGACAGAGGAGCCTGGCGGCTACAGCTCATGGAGTCACAAAGAGTCGGACACAACTGAGTGACTAACACTTTCACTTCACTGTTTCTGGTCCTTCTAGCAGTTAAGTCTCTCTAGCATCTCTTCACTCCAATATATGTTACATAATTGTGAAAAGCATCTTTGGCAAATTAAATTTATATCAACACACTTTGTTTCCATTATTCTGAATATAAATTTAATAATAACAACAACAACAGCATTGCATGATACTTAATTTTCTAGGGCATCTTAAGTGCTTTATATGTAATGATTCCATTAATTTTCAATAATGATAAATAGGTTACTATTATTATTTTCAATTAAAAGAAACTAGAGGAACAGAGAAGTTAAGTAACTTGCTAAGATTTCAAAATCAATCAGTACATTTTTCTGCTTTATCAAACTCTTCTGCTTATTACTTTGACCACTTACCACATTTATTCCCCTCACTACCTCATGGATCTTATTTCTTCAGGACTGAATGCACATCCCATTGAAAGACTATTCAAATGGAAGATTTCATCAATAAAGAAAGGGCCATAAATGGAAATTATGAGAGCCACCCAAATTGTTTAAAACACAAGCACACCTACACTTACTCTAAGGGCAGCAATATGTTTTCTGTTTTGGTCATGGCATATTTATCCCTTATTTAAAGAGAAGGGAAAACACTAGATCGTCACACTGATTTACAAATGGGGAGCTTTCCTCGGTGGATGTTGACGGAGTCTTAACCCTCTCCAGGCTTAGCAGCTGGACTCAGACACAAATGATTGCTGTGTCACTCTCCAGTTTGTTACTAATCCAAACTGCCTCCTGTTCTTGGTGCAACCAGTTATCTTTGAACTTAGTGATTGGTCATATCAATCTTTTGTTACAAAGCTCTCATTTGCAAAGACCTATCCCTGCCAGCTCACCTAGAGAAAGCTGTCAGAAGTCAAACTCCTACTCCAAACTCCCCAGAGTCAGCATTGCCAACACAGATGAGTCCTTACTTAGCTCTCTGCATACCCCCTTTGTGCCTCCTGTCATTTCTAAAAAATGTTAGATTTCTTACCAAATAGCAATACAGAGATTGGATACTAAATTCTCTGAACTCCTGAAGAAAAAAATATAATATAGCAAGGAGGATAAATAACAAAGAAACATGAACCAAGCAGACATAGCTTTGATTTCCAACCCTTGTATTTACTGCTCTACCATCAAGAATAAACTGTATAATTTTCCTCAACCTCATAAACTCATCTGTAAAATGGGGACAGGTCCTGTTTTTGGACTGCTATGTGGATCAAGTGATATAACATGTAAAGTACCTTGCACAGTACCTGGCATTCAACAAATGAAAGATGAAAGTGAAAGAAAGTATTAGTTGCTCAGTCGTGTCTGACTCTTTAAGACCCTATGGACTTTAACTCTCCAGGCTCCTCTGTCCATGGAATCCTCCAGGCAAGAATACTGGAGTGGGTAACCATTCCCTTCTCCAGGAGATCTTCCCCACCCAGGGATCAAACCCAGGTCTCCTGCATTGCAGGCAGATTCTTTACCATCTGAGTCACTATACTACATGCAAAAAGTACATTTAAAAATCTATACGGAACTTCTGGTCTCCATTTGGCATGTAAAAACCTGAGGAGAGCATCATTTATACTCTATGACACCAACAATAAAACTGAACAAAATAGAATTCACAGTTTTCTTGATCTCATTATCAAGCTGAGGTCACAGGGCAACCAATTAATCTACTATCTAAGAAAACCAAGCATTTTCAAGAGTAGACAGAATACAAGTTTTTTTTCTTACCTGGAGCAGACATAGACCCTTGTAAGAAGATTTCAGCTAAAATTGCTAACAAACTTGTAAAAGCCAAGTCTGGGTTAGCAAAGGAATATAGAATCTTTTAAGGCTACACAAGTAAGGGGAATGTGTGGGCTCATTTAAAGGCTACTCTTCCATGAACCTAACTGGGTTAGAATAGCAAGTGTCAAAAAGAAGCACTCCTCATTGTGAAGGCCTCAGGGAGGAGAACAGCAGCCATTGTGGAAAAAGCAGGAGAAAAACAAACAAAACAAAACATAAGATCCCTCTCCCTATAAAAACAGAAGACTCAAACAGTGGGCAAAAGCGACAACCAACACTGTCAACCATAGGGTACTCCTTCTCTTTGGGAAACAGGGAAAGTTTATGAGGATTTGAGAATTTTCAGAGGAATAAATATGATTTTCTTTGTGCATGTTTTTAATTGGGCTATTTTACTATTGTTGAGTTTTGAGAGTTCTTTGAATATTTTAGATGAAAACCATTTGTCGGATAGGTGATTTGAAAATATTTCTTCTCAGTCTATTGTCTTCTCATTTTCTTTTTTTTCATAAACAAATGTCTTTTAACTTTATAAATCAAAATTTATAATTTTTCTGTCATGGACTGTGCTTATAGTATCATGTCAAAAAAACAATGCTTGCCTAACATAAGATCACAAAACTTTCTCCTATGATTTATTCTGTAAGGTTTAGAGTTTTACATATTTAGTTATGTGGAGGAGTGTGTAATTTCCTCAGTTCTGCCTTGCAGTAGCAAAGATTTGAAATGGCAGACCAGTATTACACCTCAGTTACAGCTCAGTTTATTTGGCAAAGCAAAGGAAAATACATCCTCGAGGTGTGAGGGTGGGCTGACCTAAAAGAAGAGAGAGGCTCAATCTTGGCTCCTCTTTTATGTTTTGTCTCCTCCCCCTGATCCTGCCCTTTGTAAATTGGCCTAGCCAGGAGGGCTGTTTGTTTCACCTGAGTTTCTCACTCTGGCTCCTGGATTTCTTTTGTTCCATTTTTGCAGGCTTTTTCCTTTCTTTGTCTTTTGCCACCGCCATTTTGGACTCTTTTTCCTATTCTAACTACATAACAGTATATCTGTGATCCACTATGAGTCAATTTTTTTAAGGTGTGGAGTTAAAGCTTAGGTCAGTGTTCGTTTTACTCATGTGGATATCCAGTTTGTTGAAATGATTGTCATTGAATTGCCATGGATGATATTTTTGTGTGCCTATTCCTGGGTCTCTTCACTTTCATTGATCTGTGTATCTATTGTTTCCCAATATCACACTGCTTTTGTTACTGTGTGCATATATATATATTTCTATATATGCATGTGTGCATGCTAAGTTGCTTCAGTTGTGTCTCACTCTTTGTGACTCCACGGACTGCAGCCCACCAGGCTCTTCTGTCCATGGAATTCTCCAGGCAAGAATGCCAGAGTGGGTTGCCATTCCCTTCTCCAGGGGATTGTTCCCACCCTGGATCAAACCTGCATCTCCTGTGTCTCCTGCACTGCTGGCATATCCTTTACCATTGCGCCACAGGAAAGCCTGTGTATATGATATATATTTATATACATACATTATGTATATGTATGTAAATCTTAAAATCACAATTGAAATCAGTTAGTGTGAGTCCTCCAAACTGTTTTGGTTACCCTATTTCTCTTAATTTCTGTATAAATTTTAGAATCAGCTTATTAAAATCTGCCAAAACTCCTTCTGGGATTTTGACTGAGATCACATTGTATCTGCAGATCAACTTGGGCAAATTAGCACCTAAATAATATTGTCACACAACATATGAACATTGAATATATCTTCATTCATTTAGATCTTTGATTCTTTAATTCATCATTTGTAATTGTAAGCATTCATATTCTATTCTTAGGTTAGAATAAGAGAAGATTTGGTTAGATATGTAACTAAGGATTTTATTTTTTGGTGTTATTGTAAGTGGTATTGAAAAACTTTTGAATTCCAAATGTTCACCATTAGTTTAAAGTAAAAAAATAAAATGTTTTTATATATTGACCATGTGTGTCCTGTAACTAACCTCCCAGTTCTAGTGGTTTTTGGTAGATTCTTGGAATTTTTTTTCCATATGGAATACTGTGTTATTAGCAAAGGTTACATTTTTTTCTAATTTCTATATTATTGATTCATCTATTTAGCCTTGTCACACTGGCTAGGATTTCTACTACAATGTTTACTAGTAGAGGTGAAGGAACATTTTTGCCATTTTACCAATCTTGGTAAGAAAAACAATTAGTCTTTCACCATTAAGTAGAATGTTAGGTGAAGCTTTTTGTAGTCACCTTGTGTGATACTGTGATATATAATAAATATACATATTGATTTTTCTCTACATTCTGGTATAGAGCTCCTAATACTCTTACTAAGATGTGTGCTAGTTGTTCAGTTGGTTAGAGGGTTGGAAGTTTCAATTCCAAGCTCCAAGCTCCAGGGAGTTGAGGGGTGGGGGGCATAGATATTGACTTAATCTCCAGTAGCTAATGATTTAACCAACCATGTTTAGGTAGTGAATTCTCTATAGAAAGGACTAGTTTTGGAGAACTTTCAGGTTAGTGAACATGAACCCATGTACTCCACACTCCCTGGGAAAAGAACTCTGTTCTCTGGATCCTTCCAGATCTTACCCTAGATATCACTTCATCTGGTTGTTTATTTGTATCCTTTAATATCCTTTGTGACAAACCAGCAGGTAATTTAGTAAATAAACTTTTCCTGAGTTCTTTGAGCTATTCTAGCAAATTAATTGAACCTGAAGTGGAGGTTGTGGGACCCTCTAATTTATAGTCAGTTGATCAGAAGAACCAGAGAAGGCAATGGCAACCCACTCCAGTATTCTTGCCTGGAAAATCCCATGGACGCAGGAGCCTGATAGGCTGCAGTCCATGGGGTCGCTAAGAGTCGGAAACGATTGAGCGACTTCATTTTCACTTTTCACTTTCATGCATTGGAGAAGGAAATGGCAACCCACTCCGGTGTTCTTGCCTGGAGAATCCCAGGGACGGGGGAGCCTGGTGGGCTGCCGTCTATGGGATCGCACAGAGTCGAACACGGCTGAAGCGACTTAGTAGCAGCAGCCAGCAGCAGCAGCAGATCAGAAGAACAGGTGATAATCTGTATTTAAAATTAGCATCTGAGGTGGAGACAGTCTTGTGAAGCTGAAATCTTAGCCTGTGAAATCTGGTGCTCTCTCCAAATGAACGATGTGAGAATTGACTTAAAATGTAGGGAACATGGCTTGTATCTGTTGGAATTGCTCTATTTGGGAAAAACCCAACACATTTGTGACCAAAAGTACAGAAGTGAAGTACTGAGGGTGAGTATTAAGGAAAATGCATGAGTGTTTTTCCATATTACCCTCTACTAGATTTTAACATGTTTATTTCTAGTTGTTGAGAATTTTTATAAAGTATGGCTGTAGGATTTTGTTTACTGCTTTTGTTGTATTGAGATGATCGTATGATATGTTAATATGGTGAATTACATTGATTTTTGAATGTTAAAAACAATCTTGCATTTTGAGACAAACTCCATTTCACTGTGATGTATTATTTTATTTTACTTGCTAGTTTCAGTTTACTAATACTCTGTGGAGGATGTGTGCATCTATGTTAATAAGAGGTATAGATCTGAAAATTTGAGACTTTTTTCCCCTTCAATTCTATTTGCTTGTTTCTGTTTTAAGTAATGGTGACATCACAAAATGATTTGGAAGTGCTTCCTTCTATATTCTGAAAAGATTGCATAGAAATGGTGTTGCTCTTAATTAAAATTTATCGTTGGTAAAAACTTAGAATATCTATTTGAGATATATTTTTCTTTTCAATATAAGCACCTAATGCTATAAAATTGTCTTCTAAGAACTATTTGAATATTATGGTATCCAAATTTTTGGCATTTTGTATTTTATTTTCATTTAATTGAAACATTTAAAAATTTTCCTTTGATAGTCACTTTTTGACCTTTAGGTTATATAGACATGTTATTTACTTTCCCAATATTTGAGGATTTCCAGAATATATTTATTGATTTCTAGTTTCTCTTATAGTCTAAAAACTAAACAGGACATGACTTCTATTTTTTAAATTTTCTAAAGTTTATTTTGTTACCCAAATAAGATTTATCATAATGACTTTTCGATGTGCTGAAAATAATGTGGATTTTGCTGTGGGTTTTTTTTTTTTGTCATTGAATTCTTGATATATATCAATTAGCGTCAGGTTGATTGATACTATTATTTGGTTCTTCTATATCTTACCTGGTTTTTCTGTGTATTTTTCTATTACTGAGAAAAATTATGTTGATGTCTAAAAGTATAATTACAAAATTTTCTAATCTTTATTTCAGTTCTATAAGTTTTTGCTTTGGGTATTTTGAAGCTCCATTGTTATGTACATACATAGGTAGGGATCATTATATCTTTTTGGAGAATGATCTCTTTATCCTTGTGTGATGCCTCTCTTTATTCTATCGTAATATCACTTGTTCTGAAGCTTGCTATGTCTGATAGAAATATAGCCTCTCTCATTTTCTTTTGGTTAATGCTTTCATGATATATTTGTATATCTATGTCTTCATAGGTAAAGGGGTGCTTTTAGACAAATATTTAGTTGGACCTTGCTTTTTGAATCCAATATGGCAACCATTTAAAACTAGTTTTTAAACATTGACATTTAATATAATTTTTGTATGACTGAATAAAAATCTACCATCTTGTTAGCTATTTTCTGTTTGTTCCATGGATTGCTATATTTTTCCCCTGTTCTGCCTGCACTTGATCTAATTTATCATTCCTAGGACTCTATTTTATCTTCTTTATTGGCTTATTGATTGTATATATTAAGAAATAATTTAGTGGTGCCTTAGGGTTATAATATACACCTTTAATTAATCTGTATCTGCCTTTAGGTAAGACATTTTCACATGTGAGTGTTAGAACCTTTCAACATTGTGTTCCCAATTCCTCCTTCCCATGCTTTGTGCTATTTTGTGTTATCTGTGTCATTTTCACTTATGCTATGAACAGAGAAGGTATTGATACTACTTTTGTCTTAAA
>NW_017216202.1:0-23482 GCF_001704415.2 Capra hircus
ATGAGGTTCGACCTCCGTGGGGTGCCTAGAAAGTGGTGTGAGAAGACGCTGGTTCTGCTAGCACTCTCCTCCCCAGCGAGACATGTGCAGCGTGGTTGGGGCCTGATCCGGCGTGTTCTGGGCTTCCCGTCCTGCCCACAGCCAACTCAGGGGAAGCAGCCCCTGAGGCAAGACCTGCTGCCTGCTGCCCCCGCCTGATAGGCGAGTGCACAGCCAGCAGGGAAGCGAGCCTCCTCGGGGGAAGAGGAGGCAGCCCAGCCCCGTCAAGTTGAAAAGCCCTGCTTGCACGGAGCTAAGTGCGCCTCCAGTACGGCAGAGCTCTAGCTCTGCTCAGAGCCCCGATCTGGCAGAGTTCCTGGCGCGAGGCTGCTCTGGCCGGGGGCTCGCCTTGCCCAGACTTGCCTTGCTTTTAGGCTGCCTCTCCAGGAAGGAGCAGGCTGAGCAGGAGCCTGGGAGACGCCACTGGCGCCTTTCCTTGCCTCAGCTCCAATCCTGCCTTGCCTTTGCACTTAGGTGCCAGTCGTCCGTTGGGGAGGGCTTAGGGGCTGGTGGGTTGCACACTGCCAAGGGCTCCAGCAGTGAGAATTCTGTCAGAGGGAAGGGAAGGGCAACTGCAGGGCTCCTCCAGCGGTTTGCTTGGCCGCCCAGATTCAGCGCCACACGGAGAGCACCAGGCTCCCAGGTCCCCTGGCTGGGGTTTTCAGCCCCGCACACACGGAGGCTGATTCCTTGGGTGCCCAGAAAGTGTATGACAGACGTAGGTTCCCTAGCACTCTCCTCCCCAGCAGAGACATGTGCAGGTGTTTGGGGCCTGATCCTGCGTGTCTGGGTTCCTGCCCACAGCCCCAACTCAGGGGAAGCAGCCCCTGAGGCAAGACCTGCTGGAGGAGCCCTGCGCCCCCGCCTGATAGGCGAGTGCACAGCCAGCAGGGAAGCGAGCCTCCTCGGGGGAAGAGGAGGCAGCCAAGTCCCCGTCAAGCTGAAATCCCTGCTTACACGGAAGCTAAGTGGCGACTCCAGTACGGCAGATCTCTAGCTCTGTTCAGAGGCCCGATCTGGCAGAGTTCCTGGCACCAAGATGCTCTGCCATAGGCGAGCCTTGCGCAGACTTGCCTTGCTTTAAGGCTCCCTCCCCAGGAAGGAGCAGGCTGTGTGAGGCTCGGAAACGCCACTGGCGCCTTCCTGGCTTCAGCTCTACCCCTGCCTTGCCTTTGCACTTAGGTCCCAAGCGTCCTTGAGGAGGGCTTAGGGGCTGGTGGGTTGCACACTGCCAAGGGCTCCAGCAGTGAAAGCTCTGTCAGAGGGAAGCGAAGGGCAACAGCAGGGCTCCTTCAGCGGTTCCTTGGCCGCCCAGACAAAGCTCCGCACGGAGAGCACCAGGTTCCAAGGGCCCCTGGCTGGGTTTTGCATCCCCACACTCCCAGAGGCTGACTCCGTGGGTGCCTAGAAAGTGTGTGAGAGACGTAGGTTCCCTAGCACTCTCCTCCCCAGCAGAGACATGTGCAGGTGGTTGGGGCCTTATCCTGCGTGTCTGGGTTCCCGCCCACAGCCCTCAACTCAGGGGAAGCAGCCCCTGAGGCAAGACCTGCTGGAGGAGCCCTGCGCGCCCGCCTGATAGGCGAGAGCACAGCCAGCAGTGTAGCGAGCCTCCTCGGGAGAAGAGGAGGCAGCCGAGCCCAGTCAAGAGGAAAGCCCTGCTTGCACGGAGCTAAGTGCGGCCTCCAGTACGGCAGAGCTCTAGCTCTGCTCAGAGCCCCGATCTGGCAGAGTTTCTGGCGCGAGGCTGCTCGGCCGGGGGCTCGCCTTGCCCAGACTTGCCTTGCTTTTAGGCTCCCTCCCCAGGAAGGAGCTGTCTGAGCGAGCCTGGGAGACGCCACTGGTGCCTTCCTTGCCTCAGCTCCAATCCTGCCTTGCCTTTGCACATAGGTGCCAGGCGTCGTTGGGGAGGGCTTAGGGGGTGGTGGGTTGCACACTGCCAAGGGCTTCAGCAGTGAGAGCTCTGTCAGAGGGAAGGGAAGGGCAACTGCAGGGCTCCTCCAGCGGTTTCTAGGCCGCCTAGAATCAGCGCCGCACCGAGAGCACCAGGCTCCCAGGGCCCCTGGCTGGGGTTTTCAGCCCCGCACACACGGAGGCTGATTCCTTGGGTGCCCAGAAAGTGTATGACAGACGTAGGTTCCCTAGCACTCTCCTCCCCAGCAGAGACATGTGCAGGTGTTTGGGGCCTGATCCTGCGTGTCTGGGTTCCTGCCCACAGCCCCAACTCAGGGGAAGCAGCCCCTGAGGCAAGACCTGCTGGAGGAGCCCTGCGCCCCCGCCTGATAGGCGAGTGCACAGCCAGCAGGGAAGCGAGCCTCCTCGGGGGAAGAGGAGGCAGCCCAGCCCCGTCAAGTTGAAAGCCCTGCTTGCACGGAGCTAAGTGCGCCTCCAGTACGGCAGAGCTCTAGCTCTGCTCAGAGCCCCGATCTGGCAGAGTTCCTGGCGCGAGGCTGCTCTGCCGGGGCTAGCCTTGCCCAGACTTGCCTTGCTTTTAGGCTGCCTCTCCAGGAAGGAGCAGGCAGCAGGAGCCTGGGAGTCGCCACTGGCGCCTTTCTTGCCTCAGCTCCAATCCTGCCTTGCCTTTGCACTTAGGTCCCAGTCCTCCTTAAGGAGAGCTTAGGGGCTGGTGGGTTGCACACTGCCAAGGGCTCCAGCAGTGAGAACTTCTGTCAGAGGGAAGGGAAGGGCAACTGCAGGGCTCCTCCAGCGGTTGCTTGGCCGCCCAGATTCAGCGCCACACGGAGAGCACCAGGCTCCCAGGGCCCCTGGCTGGGGTTTTCAGCCCGCACACACCGGAGGCTGATTCCGTTGGGTGCCCAGAAAGTGTATGACAGACGTAGGTTCCCTAGCACTCTCCTCCCCAGCAGAGACATGTGCAGGTGTTTGGGGCCTGATCCTGCGTGTCTGGGTTCCTGCCCACAGCCCCAACTCAGGGGAAGCAGCCCCTGAGGCAAGACCTGCTGGAGGAGCCCTGCGCCCCCGCCTGATAGGCGAGTGCACAGCCAGCAGGGAAGCGAGCCTCCTCGGGGGAAGAGGAGGCAGCCAAGTCCCCGTCAAGTTGAAAGCCCTGCTTGCACGGAAGCTAAGTGCGACTCCAGTACGGCAGATCTCTAGCTCTGTTCAGAGGCCCGATCTGGCAGAGTTCCTGGCCCAAGATGCTCTGCCATAGGCGAGCCTTGCGCAGACTTGCCTTGCTTTTAAGGCTCCCTCCCCAGGAAGGAGCAGGCTGTGTGAGGCTGGGAAACGCCACTGGCGCCTTCCTGGCTTCAGCTCTACCCCTGCCTTGCCTTTGCACTTAGGTTCCCAGCGTCCTTGAGGAGGGCTTAGGGGCTGGTGGGTTGCACACTGCCAAGGGCTCCAGCAGTGAAAGCTCTGTCAGAGGGAAGCGAAGGGCAACAGCAGGGCTCCTTCAGCGGTTGCTTGGCCGCCCAGACTAAGCTCCGCACGGAGAGCACCAGGTTCCAAGGGCCCCTGGCTGGGTTTTGCATCCCCACACTCCCAGAGGCTGACTCCGTGTGTGCCTAGAAAGTGTGTGAGAGACGTATGTTCCCTAGCACTCTCCTCCCCAGCAGAGACATGTGTTTGGGAGGGCTTAGGGATCGCTGAGTTCCACACTTCCAAGGGCTCCAGCACTGAGAGCTCTGTCGACGGGAAGGGAAGGGCAACTGCAGAGCTCCTTCAGCTGTTGCTTGGCTGTCCAGACTCAGCGCCACATTGAGAGCACCATGCACCCAGGGCCCCTGGGTGGTGTCTGCAGCCAGCAGGCTGGCGACTCACTTGTGGTCTCCCATCATTTGCCTGAAATACATAGGTTCCCTAATGCTCTTCTCCCCAGCAGAGCTGTGTGCAGGTTGTTGGGGCCTGCCCCTGCGTGTCTGGGTTCCCGCCCACAACCCCAGCTCAGGGGAAGTAACCCCTGAGCCAAGACCTGCAGGAGGCGAGGTATGGCTCCGCCTGGAAGCCGAGTGCACAGGACAAGTGGAAGGGAGCCTCCTCCGGGGAAGAGGAGGCAGCCCAGTCGCCTGCTGCTGCAAGCCTTGCTGGGGTGGAGCCGAGTGCGCCTCCAGTATCGGCAGAGCTCCAGCTCCGCTGAGAGCCCTGATCTGGCAGAGTTCCTTGCGCGAGGCTGCTCTGCCTGGGGCGAGCCTTGCCCAGACTTGCCTGGCTTCTAGACTTCCTGCCCAGGAAGGAGCAGTCTGCACGAGGTTGGGAGACGCCACTGGCACCTTCCTGGCCTCAGCTCTGCTCCTGCCTTGCCTTTGCACCTAGGCCCCAGGCGTTCTTGTGGTGGCTTAGGGGCCGGTGGCTTCCACACTGCCAAGGGCTCCAACAGTGAGAGCTCTGTTCGAGGGAAATGAAGGGTATATTTGGAATGCAATCGTTTATCAGATGTGAGACCCACACCTTCACCCTGAACCCTCACCCCGAGCCCTTACCCTCGCCCTCACCCACACCCTCACCCTGAACCCTTACCCTCACCCTCACCTTGAAGCCTTACCCTCACCCTCACCCCTAACCCTAACCCTCACGCCTCACCCCTCACCCTAACAAGTTGGGGGGCTGTTCTGCACACTGTAACCTTAACCCTTCCCTCACCCGACACCCTATCCACATCCTAACCCTAACCCACTTCATAGTCACGCCCTCAACCCTATACTTACCCTTGAAGTACGTACCTGCATCATCTTCGTTTTGGACACTTCCCATGCATAACAAAAGACAAGGTTGGAATGTTTCAAACATCGATCCAAGACCCATTATCCACATAAAAGGGATATAAATACTCTGATCACATCATTTAAATCTCTTGCATC
The DNA here is from genome assembly GCF_001704415.2 of Capra hircus. NCBI lineage: Eukaryota > Metazoa > Chordata > Mammalia > Artiodactyla > Bovidae > Capra > Capra hircus. The sequence continues at coordinate 4,851 of NW_017216202.1, forward strand.
ACCAAAATACCTCTCCACCACGTATCCAATCGCCATTGATGGATCACATCTATCTCATACATTTTATAACTTAGCAATCAGATACGCACCCGTAATCTGGGTAATTATATACACAGGATATATTGATACCATAAATATTTCAACAAATTCCACTTTCTACGATGAGTTCAATCTTCACAAAAGTAGGATGAACGGCACCTGTTTCCACTAGGATCCATAGCATTGCACAAAGTGACAGTGAGCGTGAAAATCTTAATGATGACCACCGGAAAGAAGGTCAGCACGGCTGATATCACAGATTTTTCAGTGTTCCAATACGACTTCTACCCAAATCCATAAAGAAAGACATATGCATAGGAAACTACAAATTGAAAGCAAGTCTATTGAGATAAATATTGGACATCAATTGTATGAATCTTTAAGGCATCAACTGCAGACATTCTTCAGACATTCTTCAAATTCATAGAATGACAACAAAGTATGGCTACGTACAATCCATTCGGTTTTATAAACCACTCATGAATAACCTCACAAGCCATTGAAAACCAGATGACACTTTCAAATAGCTTTGATCTACAAACAAGGCTGTAAGACAGAAAGTTAAAATCGAAATACATGAACTAAATCCTCAATAGATATGAAAACATCCCTTGGTAGTGAAGTCGATTCACATTAGTTATTAGGGCTTTCATGCACAGATCCACGGGGCATATACAGAACCATTCCTCCAACAAAACTGAAGAATGACTTTAAAATCGCAAACAAAACATGAGTATATGTGTTCACACACTTCATGGAGCAAGGGTTTCTTCGATCTGAAAACTGGCGTCGATGAAGGACTGTGTGAAGAAGACTTCAAAGTCTATTTGGCAAACACAGCCTACGTTGGCTATATTTAGTCCTCAGATGAATGGAATGTCATGAGTACTGGGCGTTTCAAAGAAGCAGCCTGTGAAGCTCTGGACGCTTATTGGGATGCGTGGTATACCACATTCACACGTTTCAGTAGCATTGGTGCAAAAACGATACACTTCTCAGGGGAAGCTTCTACATGGACTCTTGGGATCAGAGCTCTAACTCATACACACATACTTTTCCTTTGAAAATGATCCTGCATGATAAGCAAACAAAACACTGGATGAACACCTAGACGGTGAGCTCTGTACTAAATGATTTGAAAGCCAGTAGATGGAATGAGCTGATGAGGAAGACTACAAACGAGTCATCTTCTTCAACTTGGTCAAACTGCTCATAGTCATACAAGTGAATGAAAAGTGGAGCCTGTTGTCATTCAATCTGTTGAAAAGAAAGAGAATAATACAACAAATTAGCAAATCTTATTTTCTTCATAAACATTATATTATTTCTGCACAGCTTTCTTACTGGCATGAATAGAATATCTGCAATAATCACTTGTCACAGTGAAATGGATTCACATTCGATATCGATTCACATCTAGAATTGATGCCATAGCTGTTTGATACTATTGCTTGAGTGAATGCAACTTATGTGACTTCACAAACTACAAACACGACTAACATAATAGGTATTAAAAAACCTTGAGTGACATGAGCGTGAAGACTTAGTAGAGTTGCTCTCAAGAATCATGATACTATTCTTCACTCCAGCCATAGGACTGGAATCTGTACATTAACACCCCTGCAAAAGAAACGGGAAGGATAGAATAATAATAAAGGAACTTCATAACTATATTCCTACTGTCAACATTCAACACTATGTTTTCTTTTCAACTGACTTTCATATTTGGTCTACTGTAACCTCTTCTGTGTTCATTTTATGCTAAACTTATTGCCAACAGTAAAATTACCATATGAGCTCTAATGAATTTTTTTACTTGCAAAGCTAGTGATAGAACCAAAGGCCAATATCTACATCAAACAGGAGGAATGGAATGGAAACTGTAAACAATTTTATGGAATAGCATTTCCGTGCTCCTATTCAGTCAAACGGACATTCCAAAGGATGTGATTTTTCTGAAAGTTTATTTCGGAAACTTGGAAGTGGATGACTGCAAACAATAAAACGAATAATATATTGATACATAATACGAATAATATACAGTGGGTCATTCTTTTTTCTATTCTGCCACAGCTAACTGACTGGAAGTCAGTTGTCGTAACTACTACTAACAGAAGACCCTCACCGATGAGTGAAGATATATAGGAAAATCCATAATAGATCTAAAAACCGTCAAAGATAAAATGGTCATGAAAAAATACAGTGACAGTTTAGTTGGTATAAGAAACAGGATGATTATGAAAGCAAAGCCAACAATCATGGATAGGCCATGGAAGCCCGTGGCTGTCACGAGTGTTGACTTGTATCCTTCATCTGAGGTTGTTAAAAGTGCGTGGTAAAATCCAGAGGTTTGCAGCAGTGGTAACCTCCTGAGCAGACTGAAATCCAAAGGGTTTCCAGAATATCCTGACGATTTCCATCTACTAGGCTGTGGTGAGCTCAAGCAATACATACTCCAGAGGACAGAAGACAGACGTCTACTGCACTTAGGGAGAAAGGGAATGTTGCTGCTCGGCCTAGTACAAGTGTAGAAGCAACACCTCGGTGATTCGATCTTTAAAGACTCCATACATATGAGAAAGACTGGTATGAATAATCCTTCAGAAGCGCCTTCTCAGACCTCCTCCCATCATAAGCACAAGCATAATGAAAACACTGAGTTTTCATGGGCTCACGCAAAATTAGACTCACTTATGACTTTGCTTTGAGAAGAGTTGAACTACTCATTGTTTAAGAGAAATGACCCTTTCTTCTCTGAAGACTTGTGAATCATTCATAGGGTGTGGTGAATAAACTACTTAAGGATCTAATCCATAAAAATGCGATAGGCTAAGCACAGAGATGTTTTTCTCCCTTTCTCAAAGGATGGAACATTTTGTATTTGCACTGACTTTATGTCTTGACTTCATGTACAATTAGATATTGATTTTTTTAGTTGACATACAATAGGACTAAAAATATCGATATAATACTGATAACTCATGTTGGTATGTGTGGTTGTCACATAGGATTCACAGGAGATTTAGATTCACAGTTGTCAACGTAAAGGATGAATGCTATTTAGCTTCTTCGTGACTCTAGACCACGAATGAAGAGTTTTCCTCAACATATTTCACTGAGGGAAATACAAGGATGATAGGCATAATACTATGCTTCGACTCACGGATATCGAAGCATTGTTCACAATACAGATCTGATTTTCGAAATCAGGGTTCTTTCAGTGTCCTTGAACAGCATTTGTTTTTCTGGATACAGAAGAAAAAACTCATGAGTATCAAACTGGTTCCCAGAAAACATGTGTATGAATTGTTATCTTCCTGAACCAGGGATCAAACCCACATCACTTCCACCTCCTGCACTGGTAGGCAGAGTATTTCTTGATCAACTGCGCCACCTGGGAATCGACATACATTTCAAGGACCACTGCCATCAGCTTCTACTGTTCATGACCAAACTAGGAGAAACAACATTGGAAGAAGGACTCATAAGGGTACTCATAGGAAGTACTCATAAGTCAAGGAACCGTTCTACTGGGTCCTCTCGTTATTACTGGGACAAGTCAGTTCCTCCGATGATGATGGGTATAACTGAAAAATTATTACAAATGCATGGGATGCGATGTCTACATGATAAATGTGTTCCTCTTATACTATTGCTTCAGGGATGTCTACTTCCGCATGAACGACTGCACTACAAGGGATGCCTGCTATTCCAGCTCAAGCAACAGATAGTCAAGTGCAGATCATTGTCCTTTGTTGAAAATAATCAGCAGTTTGTCAACATAGGGAACATGCCGGAGGAACCCTTGGGATGGAACTCTAAAAACAGGTTGGGCCCTCTTTTTGCCAGGCCCTGCGATAAAATACAAATCAGAAAAAGAAAAATAGCATCGGTTTTGTCAGGACTTCCTCATCTTTTCTTTCTCGGTAGCAGGAAGCAGACATTGAGGCCAGAGGACTGCAGGATTTCATTGTGAACTAACGTTGGGTGGGGTGGAGGCTCATCACTCTAGTAAGAATGTGGCTCACTAAAACGGAATTTCATTCACTTCATGGACATAGAGTTCTAGAATCCTTCATTAAGGAATTCAATAAGCTATATTTCCTTACACCTTCACAATCTCTTGGTTTACAAGAATGTCAATTGCTAGTCCAGCACTTATACAATGAGTGTTACAGGTAGTATGAGTGTATAAATGATGACGAGCAATGACAGGAAGTTTATTTATTCTCTGTTTGAATTCTTGATTTTTTATATAATTTTTTATAATATCCTTACAGATGTAAATATTTTAGTGACATGTATAAATACACGTTGAGTAGTGCTATGATAACTCATAGTGTTGCCACAATAAATATCATGGTTATTATGTGCTTTTCATATATTCCTTTGGAGATTCTCTTGCATTATACATCATCATAAGATATTTAATAGTTTCCTAAACTGTACAGTAGGTCCTTGTGGCTTCTTTTATATATGGTAATGTATTTGTTAATAATTCAAACAAAAACTGGTACACAAATATTCATAGTGACATTCACAATAGCTCAAAGGTAGAACTCATTCAAGTGTCCGTTGGTGGGAGACTGAATATGCAACGCAAGGTATATTCAGAAGCTTGAACGGTATTCCACCATACAAAAAAGTACATTAAATGGTGCTGCCACTCTGCAAGACATTACACAAATGACTCCAAAACGAACACGTGGAAGAAATACATAGTTCGATTCCAATTCATGCTATGTACCCAAAAGGATTGGGAAAGGGGGCTGAAAAAAATGGATACTCCTTCCGTCATACTCACAACAGCATGATTCACACTGGCAAACAAACAGAAGCAATCGAAGTGTCCATGGCAGCCAATTCCATAAACAAACTGTGGTATACACACAATGGAATCTGATTCGGCCCTTCAAAGTCAGTAATTCTGACAATGCGACAATGTGGACAAACCTTATGGTCATTAGATTAAGTGAAATAAACCAGACCAAAAAAAGACAAACGTTCTGTGATTCCGCTCATATGAGATATCCAAACAAGTCAAATCTGTCAGAAATAGCAGAAAGTGATTCCGACCGATCGAAAAGAGTTCATGTTTCATGGACCTCAGTTTCCCTTGGAAAAACTGACTTCCCATCATATCTCCAAAACCAATTAGACAAATAACTGGAAGCTATATCCAGTCAAATGAATGTAGACATAATGTTACAGTGTACACCAAACTCACTCAAACTTCTCAACAGACAAAAGGCAAAACTGTATCTGTGGCACCTCAGCTTAGCTTAAAACTGTATCTACGGTACCTCACTTCTGCTTATAAAATTTAACAACAACAACAACACACTAAAGGCTATCCAAAAAAGGATAGAAAACACATATAACATCAACTTTAAAAAATTAGAAATTGAAACGGTGAAAAACCTTATTCACAAAACTTAAACACAAGCCACAGGAAACTATATTTATAAAATAGATATCTGATAAAGGATTGTTCTCCAAATATACCAAAAAATCTAGAACAATCTCATAAAATATGTATACACCTAAACACCTGGCCTACAAAAATATAAAGATAGTAAATAAGCCTATCAAAAAGACTCAAAACCACATAGCATTAGGAAATGACAAACTAAAATAACAGTGAGGTAGCACTGCACACCTATTAGATCCAGTCAACTCAAGAAAAGGGGGTAGGGCACAGCTTCTCCGGTGGCTCAGTGGTAAAGAATCTGCCTGACAATGCAAGACACTCTAGTTCGATCCCTTACCCCAGAAGATCCCACAAGCCACAGAGAAACATAGCTGGATTTTTCCACAGCTAAACAAGGCTCACCTGTGACCTGAATCCTTCATGTCCAGCACTTACTAAACAGCTTTGAAAACATGTCCAGACAAAAAAGGATCGCATGATTATATACAACAGCTCGACTTGGAATCACTACAAACTTTCAAATATCAGGATGTCTTCAGTAGATGACAGTGTAAACAAATGGGGATACATGCAAAGTGAAGGGGAGCAAATGCTACCACAAAATATACCACCTCAGCATGAGGATTAGTTGGACCCAATTAACTTTTATTTTTTTAGAGGACACATGATCATCTCTGAAACCCAAGTTCAAGACAGCTCTTCTGTGAGTCACATTTACCAGAGAAATCTCATTTCAAAGGAATCCTCTCTATATGCCAGATAGAAGGATGAGACACAGTCTTTTGAAACTCTTTTTTCTTTTCTATCGATAGGGAAAGCTAAGCCGTAAATCTGCACAGCCACCATACCCTTCCTTTCCTTTGGTTGTATTTTTTTAAATATTTGTTTCTGTTTTCATTTGGCTGCGCCAGGTCAACCTTCATTGAGGCAAGCCAGATATTTAGCTACAGCATGCAAATTCTCTGTTGTGGCATGGGAGATCTAGTTCTTGGATCAGGAAATGAACCTGGGCCTCCTTCTTTGGGAGTGTCCAGTCTCAGCCACTGGACCACCAGGAAGTGCCTGTTTTGTTTTCAGATGAAGATGGAATCTAAGGTGATATCTTGGGCCATTTCAGTCACTGACTCAGTTTCCTGAGTTTGTCCAAAGCACGCACAAGGTGCACATTATTAAACTGGTTTGCAAAACAAGAAAAGGTTGTCTGCTACAACACTGTATGCTTACAAATATCTAAATGGTAAATGGCATAGTATTGATTTTTCATTACTATGGGGGGAGAAAGAATGCAGGATTCATACATGTTACAACACGAATAAATATTCAAACCATCTTCAGTGAAAAAAAAAATCCACATAGAAAAGGCCACCCAGAACCCTTATTCACCATGTCTGCTTTCAATCCATCAAGTTTGTCCAAATAACTGAAAATCTCAGTAACACTCTAAATAAAGAAAAAAGGATGAAGATGGAAACAAAAGATATATTCATACACTTGAACATTGCAAAGTGGAAGTGGGGCGGTGGATTACATTATAACGTAGATACCATATGATTTCCTGATTTTGGAGATTATGTGCTGGTTCTGCAGAAGGTACCCATTTTGGATAAAACACATAGAGTCTTTTAGATGATGTGGCAAATGCTAGCACTTGTTCCCATTGCTAGGCATTTTCTGTACATTTTAAATGACTGGAAAGTATACTAGGTTTCAAAACAACCATGTCAATACCACAAAAGAAATTTAGAGTAGACAGGCAGGAAGCTTTCTGATACAGGCCAAGACTTACCCAGACGAAGTTCAAGGGAAGCTGCGATGCTCACTGCCCTTGAAGGAGTCCACGTGGAATGAAGAAGTACTGTGGGAAGTCTCTTAGTAACCACCATGTCTTGGGTCCTCTGGATGACCTACTGCAGGAGAAACAGATGTTACAGATAAAACGTTCCACATCACTTCACAAAATGTTGTTAGACTACTTTCAGTAAAGCTGAATCATTTGGGATCAATTTACAATCATATAATAGACTACCATTTACAGTCCAAAAATCACTTGCATTTCTAGACACTCATAACAATCAGAAAAAAAAATTAAGAAACTCCCACTTAAATAAAACATCTAGCAACAAACTTAATCAAGAACATAAAAGACCAGTAGTCAGAAAACTAGAAAGCACTGATAAAGAAACCAAAGAAAACACAAATACACAGAAAACTATTCCACGCTCATGCACTGGAACAATGAGGAATTAAAAGGTCCATTCCAACCAAAGTCATCAACAAATACACGGACTGCAATCACAAAATAACATTCAATGGCATTTTTCACAGAAATAGAAATATTCCTCATATTAGACTGCTACTGTTGACCAGGACCTTAAACGGCCAAAAAGACTCTGAGAAAGAGGAACACAGCTGGAGGCATCTTCCTAACCCTCTTCAAACTACATCACGGAGCTGTAGTGACCACCACAGTGAGGAACTGGCAGGAACACAGACACATGGACTCCAGGAGAGAATAGAGAGCCCAGAAACGAACCCACATGTACATGGTCAGTTCCTGAAAATCAAACCAGGAACGAGCGAAGAGGAAAGGACAGTCTTCTCAAGAAACAGTGACAGGAAAACGGCCACCTCCACGGAAGAACATCAGTGTTCATCCTCTACATCATCTAACGCAAATCGAACTGAAAACCCACCGCTTTGCACACGGAGCTCTTTCCCCCTGAGTCCTCCGAGATGGACCTCCAGTCAGCCCTCAGCTGGACACAGGAAACGTCTACTCCGTCCTCATTTTTCGCTCTTGCAGCGCCTCCCTGCTGGTGGGCACTGAGGCAACCCTGCTCCTCTCAGCCTGGATGCAGCCCTGTTATCCAGAAGCCTGAGCCCTGATGGTCCTGAGGAGACAAAGCTCCCGCCAGCTGCTCACGGGGCAGAGCCTAAAGGCAAAGCGTCCTGCGCCCGCGGGTCAGAGGGGGCTTTGGCGCCCCCCTGCGGGCCACAGGAGAAGAGCGGGCAGCCCGGCGCTCACAGACCTCAGAGGGCTCACCCAGAAGCAGCTCTGCTGCGAGCACTCAGACTGGAAGCCCAAACTGAAATGGAGCAGAATAGCTCCATGACCCTCCGCAAAACATGGCTAAGGAACAATCAGAGCCTGTATGGAATGCAGCCATAAAAAGGAACACATGTGAGTTTGTTCTAATAAAGGGGAGGGAAGTCAGTCAAAGAGAGAAAAACATGGAATCTAGAAGGATGGTACTGACGAGTCTGTTCACAGAGCAGCAATGGAGGTGCAGACATAGAGAACAGACTTACCAGACGAGGGTGGGGAACAAGAGGGAGAGGGTGAGATGAATGGAGAGAGCAGCATGGATGCAGGTACACCAACCTTTGTAAATAGACAACCAATGGGAATTTGCTGTATGATTCAGGGAACTCAAACTGGGGCTCAGTAGTAACCTAGAGAGGTGGGAATGCGTGCGAGGTGGGAGGGAGATTCCAGAGCAAGAGGACATAGGTACACCTATGGTCAATTCATGTGGATGTATGACAAATCAAACCAATATTGTAAAGCAATGATCAATCAACTAAAAAGAAATAACTGTTTAAAAAAATATGAACATACACACAAACTTTGCAACAAGGTAACTCCATTTTAAAAACTATTGAAATTTTAGAAAACTACAAACGTTCTACATGACCTTCGGTCTGGTGATCAGGTCTAACATACACAGAAACAAGCCAACTTACCCAATTATGAATACAAATGAGTTAACACATTGCCTTTTATCATTTCATACATTTACCCTGTGGAGGACCTTACTCGAGAGAACCAAAAAGAAACTGCTAAATGAACCACGGACCACCCACCCTGGCCAGGCAACAGAGAAAAGAAAACACTTGCAGGAGTCATCTCACAACAGGAGGTCCTGGGAAGGAACAAGGAACGAACAAGCTACCACCAACCAGAATTCTGGAGAGGTCAGGAGATGGGAGGCTCCAGTTCAGAGGTCCTACCAACCTCCCAGGATGCACTTCGCTGGAATCCATCTCGGCTGAGTGATGCGTGTGCCCCCAAGAAGGATCCCAATTCAGAATGCCTGGCAAGAGACAAACCAGAAATGAACCCGATGACCATAAAACCTGAGAGTGCGAGCCACGTGACAGAGTGGTTCTCTCCGTTTCCCTCACCCTCCTGCCCTCCACCCCGGCAGCCCTTCCCAATGAAGCCTCTCGCTTGGACAGCACTCCTCTCCTCAGACAACTCATTGCCCAGTGTCAGACAAGAACTCACTCTCAAGCCCTGGAAGGGAACCCCCTTCCTTCATCAAAAGCAATATCCAGGAGAAAAGAGCTTCAAAACGCTATCTTGCAGAGAAGGAAATCAGACAAGGCAATGGCAGCCCGCTCCAGTACCATTGCCTGGAGAATCCCACGGACAGAGGAGCCTGGTAGGCTGCAACCCCGGGGTCACTAAGAGTCGGACACGACTTCACTGAGTGACTTCACTTTCACTTTTCACTTTCATGTCACTGGAGGAGGACATGGCAACCCACTCCAGTGTTCTTGCCTGGAGAATCCCAGGGACAGAGGAGCCTGGTAGGCTGCTGTCTATGGGGTCGCGCAGAGTCAGGCACGACTGAAGCGACGTGGCAGCAGCAGCAGAGAAGGAAATGGCACCACCTGCAGTACTCTGGTCTCAGAAATCCTAGGGACAGAGGAGCTTGGTGGGCTACAGTCCAAAAGCAGGGCATTTCTGACGGGAGGAAACAGTCCCAGGGAAGCTGAGCTGCTCACCAAAGGCCCCAGAGCTTTGGATAGCACACCAGAGCTGTGGCTGAGGATTCCCAGCTGCCATGCCTCTTGATCCTGGCCTCTTTCACTAGATACGTGTGTGGAAAACTAGAATCTCAAATATGCCCTGGTGGTTCCATAGTCAAGAATCCACCTGCCAGTGCTGGAGATGCATGTGCGATCCCTAGGATGGGAAGATGCCACATCCTATGGAGCCCGTGTGCCACAAGTGCCGAGCCTGTGCTCTAGATCCTGGAAGCCACGATGCCGAGTTCACATGCCGCAGCCACTGAAGCCCGTGAGCCTGTGCCCCTCAACAAGAGGACACACTGCAGTGAGAAGCCTGCAAACCACTCGTTATGGCCCATGCTCACCAAAACTAGAGAAAAGCCCACACACAAAGATGCAACACAGCCAACAATCAATAAAACTCTTTTCCTAAACAAATGCACATCTGACAAAGAAACTGTACTCGAATTGTCCAAGAACACTAGAGCAAACAAGCCCATTCATAATTGGTAACGACTGAAATAGACACCTGGCCACTGAGGGTATATTGATAGTAAACTATCATACAAAAACATACTCAAGATACTGGTGCGATGCACGCAGAGCCCCCTTTGAAAGACAATCTGACAGTTTTTTTTTTTCAGTAACCACGTGGGACAAGCACTGAATTCTGTGTATGACAAGCGGTGGAAGCCAGGTATCTTACCATTGGAAGGCAAAGTTCCAGATAAACAAAAGGAAACGTTACAATGTCCATGTCGTGGTGGATCAGGTTGGAGACATCATCACAAATTACCTTTAACTGAATATGTTCAAAGGTGAGCTGGAATACATGGAGATATATCTCCATGTATTGTCAGCTGAGCATATTGAGCTCCTACATGTATGTTTAAATATCCTTCTCTAATAAAAGGGAACAGGAAACATCTCCGATGGCCTGGTGGTAAAGAAGCTGCCTACCGATGCAGGGAACACGGGTTCAATTCCTGTGTAGAAGATTCCACACGCCCAGGGGCAATGAAGCCCTTGCAACAACTCTTGACGTTTGCATGCTCCAGAGCCCAAGTTCTGCACACAGAGAAAGCACTGCAATGAGAAGCCATGGCACAGCAACTAGAAGGTAGCCTCTGCTCACTACAACTAGACAAAGGAGCAATAAAGACCCAGCACAGTCAAAAATAATGTCATGTTAAAAAAAGGACAGTTCTTTGAAGAAATGACTGAGACTAGGGGTGCGACTGTAAATATATGAGCCAGGGTCATCTTCAATTATGAGAAATTAAAGAAACTAAAGACAACTATCAAGCTGTCCCAAACGGATACAAATGAATGACGACACAGTGTTATCTGTATACACCAGCAAATAACAATCTGAAAGGGAATTGAAACAAACAATTCCCCTTCAATCATGTCAACATTAATAAAAGACTTTGCTATGGATGGAATGAGGATGACAAGACTGGCACACTGGAAATGATACATGATTGCGGAAAAATACCCTCAAGCCATGGACAGAGACTCCATAGCGATGACAAGACTTCAGTTGGCAATACCGTGGAATGCATCTGCCATCTGAAATGAAGATTCAATATGAATTACAAAAGGCTGAAAGGTGGCTGCTAAACCACAAAAGATGCCAGCATTCTTGGCCTCCAGAGGAGAATTCAATCCAGGGCAAGTGACGAAGCTTGATGGCTCAGAGGTTTTCTGTGAAAAAGTTTGATTCAAGTAGAAAAGAGATCGAGAGAGCTGCTGACGTAGACATTCAAAGGGGGAAGAAAGAGTACCCCCTGCTAGTCTTTAGCCAGATGTTATACAGCCACTAGCAGTCTGCTAAGGAAAGAAAGACAATGTCTCAGAGAATGGCACCAGGCCCCTCACCCACAGCATGCATTGAGATCACATTGGCAGCAGATGAGTCATCCCAGGCCAGAAAATGATGGACATGAATCTTGAAGAAAGGCAGATTTCCAAGCAAATATATAGTTTCATTCACAGAGGTTAAGAGAACCAGGTATGAGTAAGACAAACCGGTTTGTCGAGTCGTTTCTGAGCCCTTAGGGGGAACTGACCTGAAGACAGTACATTAACATACCTTAAGACAAACATTTCATAAGAACAATGCATTGCTTAGTTCAAGGTTTGAGAAAAGTTAAATTCAGGTGGAGCCAGGAGTTGTCATGGCAACGCAGAATTTTCAGAGAAACCTCCTTTTACATTTGTAACAAGATGGAGAAAAAAAAAAAACGCAGCCACTCTTTGGTCTCCTGCCTCTTAAGAGAGAGAAAAAAACGTCTGACACTTGCAGTTTATTTTCTCTGTCTGGAGACCCCTGGCCTTCCTGCCTGTTATCCTCTCCAGGCCTGTAGGAAGCAATACACTCGGCTGCTTGGGAAAAGCGCGTGGGTCTGAGCTGTCTGCAAAGGGGTGAAGCGGTAAAACCCTTGGCCCCAAAGGCGAGGCTTTTCTGCGATCGCCATTTCAGTCGGCTCCGAGACTGCAAACAAAGAGGGCAGAAGACATGGTTCCCTGCTCCGCCGAGTCCGAGTTCCCTTACCTGTGGTCCACAGCCCTGCGCTCTGCTCGCTGGATGCCAATCGACGGGGACCCAGGAGCCCACGAAACGAGCAGTCCCAGCTGCAATGGCGAGCCCTGAGAGCACAACTGGGGACCCCTGGCCCCGAGGCGCCGCCATGTTCACCCCGCCCCAGACCCGCTCCCGTGAGCCGCGCCCCTGACCAGCCGCCCAGGCTCGCCCCGCCCCCGAGGCGCGCACGGTGCGCCCCGCCCCCACGCCCCCTGCCAGGCCAGGCCCGCGGGACCGCGACTGCCTCCAGGGGAAACACAAGGACAAGCAGATCCACCCCACCGAGACAACCCAAGCTTTTTCTCAGCTGATCTGTCTATGATTTAGGGATAAGAAGCAAAGATGACCTAGGACAGCCATGATATTCTATAGAGCCAGACCCTGGCGCGCAGGAGGCTTGAAGAGGGCCCGGGAGCGCTGCCTGAAACAGCAAGCCTCTGTAGCAGTAGCGGTTAGGCAGGCTGGTAAGTCAGGCAGACTAGGGTCTGTAGGTCAGGAGTTCAAGTCCCGGGTTTAACTCTTTCCCTTTTAGGGGGCGGGGGACCACAAGAGGCGGGGCTTAGACCAGAAAAGTTTCTTTTTGATTTTAGAGGTTTATTGTGAAGCTTAGGGTTAGGGTTCGGGCAACCCCCCAACTCGCTCGGGTTCGGGTTCAGGGGTTAGGGTTAGAATTCGGGGAACCCCCCTCTTCTTAGAGTTCGGGTTTGGGTTAGGGTTCAGGTCAGGGTCAGGGTTCAGGTTATCGGTTAGGGCTTAAAGTGAGCGCTAATGGGGCCCATAGTTCTTTATTAGCCTGCCCTGGCTGGGCCGAGGCTTGAAGAGTGCCTGGGAGCAGCATGAAACCCAGGGGGCTTTGTTAGCATAGCGGTTAGGCTGACGGCCGAGTAAACATGCAATCTGGCTTTGTGGGTCAGAAGTTCCAAGTCCGGGCTTGCCTTTTTTGCTTTGAGCGGATGGGGGACCGCAAGGGGCGGGGCTTAGGCCAGAAAAGTTTCTTTTTCTTTTAGAGTTTAATTGTTAGGGTTAGGGTTAGGTTAGGGTGCCGGCATCCCCTCAACTTGTTAGGGTTCAGGTTCAGAGTTCGGGTTACGGGAATCCCTCCCTTCTTAGGGTTTGGATTCGGGTTCGGGTTAGGGTTCAGGTTCGGGTTGGGGTACGCGTTCGTGTTTGGGTTTGGAGTTCAGGGTTTGGGGTTCCGGGTTCGCGGTTCTAGTTTGGGTTTGGGTTCCGATTAGGGGTTCAAGGTTCAGCTTAGGGGTTTGGGGTTTGGGATCAGGTTATGGGTTCTCGGTTCAGATTAGGGTTTGCAGTTCGGGTTTGGGGTTTGAGGATCGGGTTAAGGGTTTGGGGTTTGGGGCTCGCGGTTGAGTTTGGGGCTTGGATTGGGGTTTGGGGATCAGGTTAGGGGTTCTCGGATTGGTTTAGAGGTTCGCAGTTGGGGTTTGGGGTTTGAGGTTAGGGTTAGGGGTTTGGGGTTTGAGGTTCACGGTTGGGGTTGGGGATTTGGGATTCGGGTTAGGGGTTTGGGGTTCGCGGTTTGGGTTTGGGGTTTGGGTTAGGGGTTCGCGGTTAGGATTTGGGGTTTGGGGTTCCGGGTAGGGATTCTCGGTTCGGGTTAGGGGTTGGCAGTTTAGGTTAAGGCTTAGGGGTTTGGGGTTTGGAGTTTGGGATTTGGGTGAGGGGTTCGCGTTTGGGGTTCCAGTTATGGGTTTGGGGTTTGGGTTGAGGGTTGGGGGTTGGGGATTAGGGGTTCGGTTTCTGGGTTGACGGTTTGGGTTAGGGATTAGGGGTTTAGGATTTGGGTTTGGGGTTTGGGGATTCAGGGTTTGAGGTTCCGATTAGGGGTTGAGTATGTGAGGTTTGTGGTTCGGGGGTCGAGATTTGAGGTTTGGGGTTTGGGGTTCAGGGGATTGGGTTCATGGTTTGGGGTTGGGGGTGTGAGGTGCAGTTTCGAGTTTTGCTGTTCGGGTTAGGAATTAGGGGTTGGCAGTTCGGGGTTCGGCTTAGAGGTTTGGGGTGTGCGGTTTTGGATTTGAGGTTTGGGGTTCCGGTTAGGGGTTTGGGGTTTGGGGTTCGGGTTAGCAGTTTGGAGTTTGGGTTTGGGGGTTGGGGTTTCGGGGTTTGGGGTTCGGTTTTGGTGTTCGCGGTTTGGGATTGGGGTTTGGGATTTGGGGTTCAGGTTAGGGGTTTGCGATTCGGGTTAGGGGTTTGGGGTTCGGGTTCGGGGTGTGGGGTGGGGGTACAGGTTAGGGGTTTGGGTTCAGGGGTTTGGGGTTCGGTTTAGGGGTGTGCGGTTTGGGTTTGGGTTTGGGGTTCGGGCTAGTGGTTTGGGGTTCGGGGTTGGGTTCTGGGATTGGGGTTCGGAGTTATGGATTCGGGGTTTGGGCTACGTGTTTCAGGATTTGCGGTTCGGGGCTTGAGGGTCGGGGTTTGGGTTTGGGGTTTAGGGCTCGGGTTAGGGGTTTGGGTTAGGGTTAGGGGTTCACGGTACGGGTTAGGTGTTTGGGGTTCGGAGATTGGGGGATTGGGTTAGGGGTTTTGAGTTCGGGTAAGGGGTTTGGAGTTCCCTGGTTCAGGGTTTGGGGTAGCGGTTGGGATAGGGGTTCAGATTCAGGATATGGGGTTTGGGGTTCGGGTTCCATGTTTGGGTATGTGGTTCGGGGTTTGGGGTATGTGGTTCATTGTTTGGGGTTTGAAAGCCCTCCTTGCAGGGAGCTAGGTGCGCCTCCAGTACGGCAGAGATCTAGCCCTGCTCAGAGCCCCGATCTGGCAGAGTTCCCGTCGCCGAGGCTGCTCTGGCCGTGGCGCTAGCCTTGCCAGACTTGCCCTTGCTTTTGGCTCCCTCCCCAGGAAGGAGCTGGCTGCTGCTGAGCTGCGGAGACTCCACTGGTGCCTTCCTGGCCTCAGCTCCAATCCTGCCTTGCCTTTGCACATAGGTGCCCAGGCGTCCGTTGGGGAGGGCTTAGAGGGCTGGTGGGTTGCACACTGCCAAGGGCTTCCAGCAGTGAAGAGCTCTGTCAGAGGGAAGGGAAGGGCAACTGCAGGGCTCCTCCAGCGGTTGCTTGGCCGCCCAGAATCAGCGCCGCACCGGAGAGCACCAGGCTCCCAGGGCCCCTGGCTGGCGTTTTGCAGCCCCGCACACACCGGAGGCTGATCCTGGGCGCCCAGAAAGTGTGATGACAGACGTAGGTTCCCAAGCACTCTCCTCCCCAGCAGAGACATAGTAGGCGGGTTGGGGCCTGATCCTGCGTGTCTGGGTTCCCGCCCACAGCCCCAACTCAGGGGAAGCAGCCCCTGAGGCAAGACCTGCTGGAGGAGCCCTGCGCGCCCGCCTGATAGGCGAGAGCACCACCAGCAGGAAGCGAGCCTCCTGCGGGGAAGAGGAGGCAGCCCAGCCCCGTCAAGCGGAAAGCCCTGCTTGGCAACGGAGCTAAGTGGCCTCCAGTACGGCAGAGCTCTAGCTCTGCTCAGAGCCCCGATCTGGCAGAGTTCCTGGCGCGAGGCTGCTCGGCCGGGGGCTAGCCTTGGCCCAGACTTGCCTTGCTTTTAGGCTGCCTCCCCAGGAAGGAGCAGGCAGCAGGAGCCTGGGAGACGCCACTGGGCGCCTTTCTTGGCCTCAGCCTCCAATCCTGCCTTGCCTTTGCACTATAGGTGCCCAGCGTCCGTTGAGGAGGGCTTAGGGGGTGGTGGGTTGCACACTGCCAAGGGCTTCAGCAGTGAGAGCTCTGTCAGAGGGAAGGGAAGGGCAACTGCAGGGCTCCTCCAGCGGTTTGGGCCTTGCAGCCGCCCAGACACAGCTCCCAGCCCCTGCTGGTTCACCGCACACGGAGGCCTGATTCCTTGGGCGCCCAGAAAGTGTATGACAGACGTAGGTTCCCTAGCACTCTCCTCCCCTAGCAGAGACATGTGCAGGTGTTTGGGGCCTGATCCTGCGTGTCTGGGTTCCGCCCACAGCCCCAACTCAGGGGAAGCAGCCCCTGAGGCAAGACCTGCTGGAGGAGCCCTGCGCCCCCCGCCTGATAGGCGAGTGCACAGCCAGCAGGGAAGCGAGCCTCCTCGGGGGAAGAGGAGGCAGCCAGTCCCCGTCAAGCTGAAAAGCCCTGCTTACACGAAAGCTAAGTGCGCTCCCAGTACGGCAGATCTCTAGCTCTGTTAGAGGCCCGATCTGGCAGAGTTCCTGGCGCCGAGGATGCTCTGCTATAGGCGAGCCTTGCGCAGACTTGCCTTGCTTTTAGGCTCCCTCCCAGGAAGGAGCAGGCTGTGTGAGGCTGGGAGACGCCACTGGCGCCTTCCTGGCTTCAGCTCCCCTGCCTTGCCTTTGCACTTAGGTCCCAAGCGTCCTTGAGGAGGGCTTAGGGGCTGGTGGGTTGCACACTGCCAAGGGCTCCAGCAGTGAAAGCTCTGTCAGAGGGAAGCGAAGGGCAACAGCAGGGCTCCTTCAGCGGTTGCTTGGCCGCCCAGACTAAGCGCCGCACGGAGAGCACCAGGCTCCCAGGGCCCCTGGCTGGGGTTTTCAGCCCCGCACACACGGAGGCTGATTCCTTGGGCGCCCAGAAAGTGTATGACAGACGTAGGTTCCCTAGCACTCTCCTCCCCAGCAGAGACATGTGCAGGTGGTTGGGGCCTGATCCTGCGTGTCTGGGTTCCCGCCCACAGCCCCAACTCAGGGGAAGCAGCCCCTGAGGCAAGACCTGCTGGAGGAGCCCTGCGCGCCCGCCTGATAGGCGAGAGCACAGCCAGCAGGGAAGCGAGCCTCCTCGGGGGAAGAGGAGGCAGCCCAGCCCCGTCAAGCGGAAAGCCCTGCTTGCACGGAGCTAAGTGCGCCTCCAGTACGGCAGAGCTCTAGCTCTGCTCAGAGCCCCGATCTGGCAGAGTTCCTGGCGCGAGGCTGCTCTGCTGGGGGCTAGCCTTGCCCAGACTTGCCTTGCTTTTAGGCTGCCTCCCAGGAAGGAGCAGGCAGCAGGAGCCTGGGAGACGCCACTGGCGCCTTCCTTGCCTCAGCTCCAATCCTGCCTTGCCTTTGCACTTAGGTGCCAGGCGTCTTGGGAGGGCTTAGGGGCTGGTGGGTTGCACACTGCCAAGGGCTCAGCAGTGAGAGCTCTGTCAGAGGGAAGGGAAGGGCAACTGCAGGGCTCCTCCAGCGGTTGCTTGGCCGCCCAGAATCAGCACCGCACCGAGAGCACCAGGCTCCCAGGGCCCCTGGCTGGGGTTTTCAGCCCCGCACACACGGAGGCTGATTCCTTGGGCGCCCAGAAAGTGTATGACAGACGTAGGTTCCCTAGCACTCTCCTCCCCAGCAGAGACATGTGCAGGTGGTTGGGGCCTGATCCTGCGTGTCTGGGTTCCGCCCACAGCCCCAACTCAGGGGAAGCAGCCCCTGAGGCAAGACCTGCTGGAGGAGCCCTGCGCCCCGCCTGATAGGCGAGTGCACAGCCAGCGGGGAAGCGAGCCTCCTCGGGGGAAGAGGAGGCAGCCAGCCCGTCAAGTTGAAAGCCCTGCTTGCACGAAGCAAGTGCCCTCCAGTACGGCAGAGCTCTAGCTCTGCTCAGAGCCCCGATCTGGCAGAGTTCCCGGCACGAGGCTGCTCGCCGGGGCGAGCCTTGCCCAGACTTGCCTTGCTTTTAGGCTCCCTCCCCAGGAAGGAGCAGGCTGAGCGAGCCTGAGAGACGCCACTGGCGCCTTCCTGCCTCAGCACCGCTCCTGCCTTGCCTTTGCACTTAGGTGCAAGGCGTCCCTTGTGGGCTGGTTGGGCCTGCCCTGCATCTGGGTTCCCCCCCA
>NW_017216203.1:0-13359 GCF_001704415.2 Capra hircus
CAGAGATAAAAAACAGTAGCAGAACCGGTTATTAGAACATTAATTTTGAGTAAGTACCTTCTTTGTTATAACCCACTGCACCTTTGTTCTATAGAGATCATTAAATGCAGCTTTAAGGAGATGCAGTTTAAAGAAAACACTTTCAGGAGAAACAAAAATTAACATTCATTAAGGAAGAGAGCCAAAAAGTGTTAACAAGCCTCTTGGCCAGATGATAATGTAAATCACCTGAGACCTTTTGTATACAAAATGATGTACAGAAAGAGTCTGGGGCAGCGAACGCTACATAATTTTGTGTTACCCATTGATCTCCATGTTTTATCAAAAGTATAAAAGGCCTTCTGAACAATAAAGGATGGGGCCAGTTTCTCAGACCAGTTTCTCGAAAGAGTCTCTCTGCCTGGTTTCCTGGGACTCAGGCCCCCCCGTGTCTTTCCTCCTCTTTCTTTCTTCCCTACTTTTCCTTCTCTCTGCTCTTTACTTTAACTTCAGGTTGAATCTCCACAGGGGCGCGGAGGCTCGCCAGGTCGACTTACTTGGCCTGGCTGTTAAGAACTGCACGAAAGGAAGCTTAAGTCGAAGCATCCCTTAGATATTCAAGCAGTCGCCGGTGGCCCAACGTAGATGGTGCAAATTCCTTGTCTGAAATTTTATTGGCTTTCCGCGTAAACCAAGCTATTCAGCCCACTTCCTCCACTTAATCTTCTTAATACACTATAGTTTTTTACTCTAATCTTACATTAATAAATAAACAAGTCTTTCCACCTCAACGCCGTCCATCCGTCGAATTCCCTGGATCCAGCGGGGCTGGACACCGGCAGACTGAGATATCTGGGGGACTCTTGGAATGGTGGGACGACCCTGGAGTTCCTCTCGCCTTTCCTGTGGAGAGCGCCTCCTCTTGAGAAGCGACGGGAACGCCGGGAATTCTTTCCAGAACATGCAGGGAAAGGATCCCTCATCTCGAGCTACGAGGCGGAAACGGGGCTCCTCTGGATGTGGGCGGGACTCTCGGTGCTTCCTCTCGAGTGGAGTCAGGTATGTCGGGGGAACTTCTTGAGTTGCAGCAAGGGTGTGAAGACCCTTTGGAAGTTCCAGAGGTTAGGTGGTGATTAGCCTCGGAACCGCTCAGCGGAAAAGGGCCTCATCTCGCCTGGAGGGGAGAACCTCCTGGATTTTCTCGAGCTGCGGCATGTGCTCTTGACTTACGACGGGGACCTCAGGGACCCGTTCTGGTGGCCTCAGGAAAGGCCAGTCCCCATGCGAGTTGCTAGTGGGCCTCTCGGGATTCCTTTCCCGGCGATGCGGGGCCTAAGACCTTATGTGGTATCGGGGCCGAAACCTGAGGTTTCCCCGCCAGTGCTGACATGTATTTTGGGGGTAATTCTGGAGTCTCCCCAGGGGAGTCCAGTCCTCGTCTCGAGTGAGGGCATGCACGTGCGCTTTCCTCCCGAGCTGTAGCAGCAGTGTCACGCTTCCCGTCGAGTGGATCAAGGGATGAGTGGCATTCCCTCGAGGCTTTCCCGCGAAGCTTTCCCACGAGGCTTTCCCACAGGGCTGTCCCACGTGCCACCATGGTGTGAGTCGATCCTCGGCTTGAAAGTCGAGGCAGTGTAGTGAAAACAGGTTTCCCTGGAATGGACTGAGATATCAGGTGGACTCTGGGAATGGTGGCACCACCCCTGGAGTTCCGCTCACCTATCCTGTGGAGAGCGCATCCTCTGGAGATGCGACGGGAACCCCAGGAATTCTTTCCCGACCACACAGTGAAAGGATCCCTCGTTTCGAGCTAAGAGGGAGAAACAGGGCTCCTCTGGACGTGGGCGGGACTCTCGAGCTTCCTCTCGAGTGGAGAAGGGTATGTCGGGGAACTTCTTGAGTTGCAGCAAGCGTGTGAAGGACCCTTTGGAAGTTCCAGAGGTTAGGTGTGATTAGCCTCGAGACGCCTCAGCGGAAATGGGCCTCATCTCGCCTGCAGGGGAGAACCTCCTGGATTTTCTCGAGTTGCGGCAGGTGCTCTCGACATACGACGGGGACCTCAGGGACCCGCTCTGGTGGCCTCAGGAACGGTCAGTCCCCATGCGAGTTGCTCGGGGCCCTCTCGGGATACCTGTCCCATCGATGCCGGGGCCTAAGACCTTGTGTGGAGTCGGTGCCGGTACCTGAGGATTCCCCTCCAGTGTGACATGGATCTTAGGGTACTTCTGGAGTCTCCCTAGGGGAGTCAGTCCTCGTCTTGAGTGGGGGCATGCACGTGCGCTTTCCTCCCTAGCTGTAGCAGCAGAGTCACCCTTCCCATCACGTGGGTCAAGGGATCTGTGTCATTCCCTCGAGGCTTTCCCACGAGGCTTTCCGATGAGGCTTTCCCACAGGGCTCTCCCACGGGCCACCGTGGTGTGGAGTCCGTCCTCGCTTGAAAGTAGCAGCAGTGCAGGGAAAACAGGTTTCCCTGGAATGGACTGAGACATCTGGGGGACTCTGGAAATGGTGGCACGGCCCTGGAGTTCCTCTCGCCTTTCCTGTGGAGAGCGCCTCCTCTTAAGATGCGACGGGAACGCCGGGAATTCTTTCCCGTACACACAGGGAAAGGATCCCACCTCTCGAGCTATGAGTCGGAAACGGGGCTCCTCTGGATGTGGGCGGGACTCTCGTGCTTCCTCTCGAGTGGAGACGGGTATGTCGGGGAACTTCTTAAGTTGCAGCAAGGGTGTGAAGGACCCTTTGGAAGTTCCAGAGTTTAGGTGTGATTATCCTCGATATGCCTCAGCGGAAATGGGCCTCATCTGGCCTCGAGGGGAGAACCTCCTGGATTTTCTCGAGTTGCGGCCGGCGCTCTCGACTTACGACACGGACCTCACGGACCCGCTCTGGTGGCCTCAGGAAAGGCAAGTCCCCATGCGAGTTGCTCCGTGCCTCTCGGAATTCCTCTCCCGTCAATGCTGCGGCCAAAGACCTTGTGTGGCGTCATGGCCGGAACCTGTGGATTCCTCTCCAGTGCTGACATGAATCTTGGGGTACTTCTGGAGTCTCCCCAGGGGAGTCAGTCCACGTCTCTAGTGGGGGCATACGCCGGTGCTTTAAACCCGTGTTGTAGCTGAAGTGTCACACTTCCTGTCGCGTGGATCAAGGGATCTGGGCTATCCTTCGAGGCTTCAAACGAGGCTTTCCCATGATGCCTTCCAAAAGGGCTGTGCCAAGTGCCACTGTGGTGTGAGTCGATCCACGGCATGAAAGTCGAGATAGTGCAAGGAAAGCAGGTTCCTCTAGAATGGACTGTGACATCTAGGGGACTCTTGGATGGTGGCACGACCCTGGAGTTCCTCTCGACTTTCTTGTGGAGAGTGCGTCCTCTTGAGATGCGATGGGAACGCCAGGAATTCTTTCCCAACGAAGCAGGGAAACGATCCCTGATCTCGAACTAAGAGGCGGAAACGGGGCTCCTCTGGATGTGGGCGGGAACCTCGTGCTTCCTCTTGAGTGGAGACGGGTATGTCCGGGAACTTCTTGAGTTGCAGCACGGGTGTGACGGACCCTTTGTAAGTTCCAGAGGTTAGGTGTGATTAGCCTCCAGAGGGCTCAGCGGAAATGGGTCTCATCTCGCTGGGAGGGGTGAACCACCTGGACTTTCTCGAGTTGAGGTAGGTGCTCTAGACTTACGACAGGGACCTCATGGACCCGCTCTGGTGGCAACAGGAAAGGCCAGTCCCCATGTGAGTTGCTCGGGGACCACTCGGGATTCCTCTCCCGTCGATGCCGGAGCCTACGACCTTGTATGGAGTCGGTGACGGAACAAGAGTATTCCTCCCCAGTGCTGACATGGATCTTTAGGTACTTCTGGAGTCTTCCAAGGGGAGTCAGTCCTAGTCTCGAGTGGCGGAATGCAGGTGCGCTTTCCTCCCCAGCTGTAGCAGCAGTGTCACGCTTCCCTTCGCATAGATCAAGGGATCTGTGGCTTTCCCTAGAGGCTTTCCCACGGGGCTTTCCCTAGAGGCTTTCCCACAGGGCTGTCCCAGGTGCCACCGTGGTGTGAGTTGATCCTCGGCTAGAAAGTCGAGGCAGTGCAGGGAAAACAGGTTTCCCTGGAATGGACTGAGACATCTGGGGACTCTGGGAATGGTGGCACGACACTGGAGTTCCTCTCGTCTTTCCTGTAAAGAGCGCCTCCTCTTGAGATGTGTCGGAAACGCCGGGAATTCTTTCCCGACCACGCACGGAAAGGATTCCTCCTCTCGAGCTAGGAGGCGGAAACAGGGCACTTCTGGATGTGGGCGGGACTCTCGTCCTCCTCTCGAATGGAGACGGGAATGTCGGGGAACTTCTTGAGTTGCAGCAAGGGTGTGAAGGACCCTTTGGAAGTTCCAGGGGTTAGGTGTGATTAGCCTCGAGACGCCTCAGCGGAAATGGGTCACATCTCGCCAGGTGGGCAGAACCTCCTTGATTTTCTCGAGTTGCGGCAGGTGCTCTCGACTTACGACGGGGACCTCAGGGACCCGCTCTGGTGGCCTCAGGAAAGGCCTGTCCCCAGGCGAGTTGCTCGGGGGCCTCTCGGGATTCCTCTCCCGCCGATGCCGGGTCCTAAGACCTTGTGTGGAGTCGGTGACGGAACCTGAGGATTCCTGTCCAGTGCTGACATGGATCTTGGGGTACTTCTGGAGTCTCCCCAGGGGAGTCAGTCCTCGTCTCGAGTGGGGGCATGCACGTGCCCTTTCCTCCCGAGCTGTAGCAGCAGTGTCACGCTTCCCTTCGGGTGGATCAAGGGATCTGTGGCTTTCCCTCGAGGCTTTCCCACAGGTCTGTCCCACGTGCCACCGTGGTGTAAGTCCATCCTCGGCTTGAACGTCGAGGCAGTGCAGAGAAAACAGTTTTCCCTGGAATGGACTGAGATATCTGGGGGACTCTGGGAATGGTGGCACGACACTGGAGATCCTCTCGCCTTTCCTGTGGAGAGCGCTTTCTCTTGAGATGCAACGGGAAGGCCCGGAATTCTTGACCGACAATGCAGGGAAAGGATCCCTCCTCTCGAGCTAGGAGGCGGAAAAGGGGCTCCTCTGGATGTGGGCGGGACTCTCGTGCTTCCTCTCGAGTGTAGACGGCTATGTGGTGGGAACTTATTGAGTTGCAGCAAGGGTGTGAAGGACCCTTTGGAAGTTCCAGAGGTTAGGTGTGATTAGCCCCGAGACGCCTCAGCGGATATGGGCCTCATTTTGCCTGCAGGGGAGAACCTCCTGGATTTTCTCGAGTTGCGGCAGGTGCTCTCGACTTACGACGGGGACCTCAGGGACCCCCTCCGGTGGCCTCAGGAAAGGCCAGTCCCCATGCGAGTTGCTCAGGGGCCTCTCGGGATTCCTCTGCCGTCGAAGCTGGGGCCTAAGTCTTTGTGTGGAGTCGGTGCCGGAACCTGAGGATTCCTCTCGAGTGCTGCCATGGATCTTGGGGTACTTCTGGAGTCTCCCCAGGGGAGTCAGTCCTCGTCTCGAGTGGGGGCATGCACTTGCGCTTTCCTCCCGAGATCTAGCAGCAGTAATACGCTTCCCTTCGCGTGGATCAAGGGATCAGTGGCTTTCCCTAGAGGCTTTCCCACGAGCCTTTCCCACGAGGCTTTCCCACGTTCCCTCCCACAGGGCTGTCCCACGTGCCACCGTGGTGTGAGTCGATCTTCGGCTTGAAAGTCGAGGCATTGCAGGGAAAACAGGTTTCCCTGGAATGGACAGAGACATCTGGCTGACTCTGGGAATGGTGGCACGACCCTGGAGTTCCTCTCACCTTTCCTGTGGAGAGCGCCTCCTCTTGAGATGCGACGGGAACGCCGGGAATTCTTTCCCGACCACGCAGGAAAGGATCCCTCCTCTCGATCTAGGAGGCAGAAACGGGGCTCCTCTGGATGTGAGCGGGACTCTCGTGCTTCCTCTCCACTGGAGACGGGTATGTCGGGGAGCTTCTTGAGTTGCAGCAAGGGTGTGAAGGTCCCTTTTGAAGTTCCAGAGGTTAGGTGTGATTAGCATCGAGACCCCTCAGCGGAAATGGGCCTCATGTCGCCTGGAGGGGAGAACCTCCTGGATTTTCTAGAGTTGGGCAGGGTCTCTCGAGTTACGACGGGGACCTCAGGGACCCGCTCTGGTGGCCTCAGGAAAGGCCAGTGCCCATGGGAGTTGCAAGGGGGCCTTTCGGGATTCCTCTCCCGTCGATGTCGGGGCCTAAGACCTTGTGTGGAGTCTGGGCTGGAGCCTGAGGATTCCTCTTCAGTGCTGACATGGATCTTGGCTTACTTCTGGAGTTTCCCCTGGGGAGTCTGTGCTCATCTCATGTGGGGGCATGCTCGTGAGCTCTCCTCAGGAAGTGTAGCAGCAGTGTCACACTTCCCGTCGCGTGGATCAAGGGATCTGTGGGTTTCCCTCGAGGCTTTCCGACGAGGCTTTCCCACAGGGATGACCCACGTTCCATGGTGTAGTGAGTGGATCCTTGGCGTGAAAGTAGAGGCAGTGCAGGGAAAGCAAGTTCCTCTGGAATGGACTGACATCTGGGGGTCCCTTGGAATTGTGGCACGAAACTGGGGTTTCTCTCGCTTTTCCTGTTGAGAGCGCCTCCTCTTGAGATGCGACGGGAACGCCAGGAATTCTTTCCCGACCACGCAGGGAAAGGATCCCTCCTCTCGAGCTATGAGGCGGAAACGGGGCTCCTTTGGAAGTGGGGGGAATTCTCGTGCTTCCTCTCAAGTGGAGACGGATATGTCTGTGAACTTCTTGAGTTGCAGCAAGGGTGTGAAGGACCCTGTGGAAGTTCCAGAGGTTAGGTGTGATTAGCCTCGAGACGCCTCAGCGGAAATGGGCCTAATCTCGCCTGGAGGGGAGAACCTCCTGGATTTTCTCGAGTTGTGGCAGGTGCTCTAGACTTACGACGGGGACCTCAGGGACCCGCTCTGGTGGCCTCAGGAAAGGCCAGTCCCCATGCGAGTTGCACGGGGGCCTCTCGGGATTCCTCTCCCGTCGATGCCGGGGCCTAAGATCTTGTGTGGAGTAGGTGCCGGAACCTGAGCATTCCTCTCCAGTGCTGACATGCTTCTTGGGGTACTTCTGGAGTCTCCTCAGGGGAGTCAGTCCTCGTCTCCAGTGCGGGCATGCACGTGCGCTTTCCTCCCAAGCTGTACTAGCAGTGTCACGCTTCCGTTCTCGTGGATCAAGGGATCAGGGGCTTTGCCTCGAGGCTTTCCCACGGGGCTTTCCCACGAGGCTTTCCCACAGGGCTGTCCCACGTGCCACCGTGGTGTGAGTCTATCCTCGGCTTGAAAGTCGAGGCAGTGCAGGGAAAACAGGTTTCCCTGGAATGGACTGAGATATCTGGGGGACTCTGCGAATTGTGGCACGACCCTGGAGTTCCTCTCGCCTTTCCTGTGGAGAGCGCCTCCTGTTGAGATGTGACGGGATCGCCGGAAATTCTTTCCCGACCACTCAGGGAAAGGATCACTCCTCTTGAGCTAGCAGGCGGAAACGGGGCTCCTCTGGATGTTGGCGGAACTCTCGTGCTTCCTCTCGAGTGGAGACGGGTATGTCGGGGAACTTCTTGAGTTGCAGCAAGGGTGTGAAGGACCCTTTGGAAGTTCCAGATGTTCCATGTGATTAGCCTAGAGACGCCGCAGTGGAAATGGGCCTCATCTCGCCTGGAGGGGAGAACCTCCTGGATTTTCTCGAGTTGCGGCAGGTGCTCTCGACTTACGACGGGGACCTCAGGGACCCGCTCTGGTGGCCTCAGGAAAGGCCAGTCCCCATGTGAGTTGCTCGGGGGCCTCTCCGTATTCCTCTCCCGTCGACGCCGGGGCCTAAGACCTTGTGTGGATTCGGTGCAGGAACCTGAAGATTCCTCTCCAGTGCTGACATCTATCTTGGGGTACTTCTGGAGTGTCCCCAGGGGAGTCATTCCTCGTCTCAAGTGGGGGCATGCACGTGCCCTTTCCTCCTGAGCTGTAGCAGCAGTGTCACGCTTCCCTTCGCGTGGATCAAGGGATCTCTGGCTTTCCCTCGAGGCTTTCCCACAGGTCTGTCCCACGTGCCATCGTGGTGTGAGTCGATCCTCGACTTGAAAGTCGAGGCAGTGCAGGGAAAAAAGGTTTCCCTGGAATGGACTGAGACATCTGGGGGACTCTGGGAATGGTGGCACGACCCTGGAGTTCCTCTCACCTTTCCTGTGGAAAGCGCCTCCTCTTGAGATGCGACGGGAACGCCGGGAATTATTGACCGACAATGCAGGGAAAGGATCCCCCCTTCGAGCTAGGAGGCGGAAATGGGGCTCCTCTGGATGTGGGCGGGACTCTCGTGCTTCCTCTCGAGTGTAGACGGCTATGTGGGGGAAATTCTTGAGTTGCAGCAAGGGTGTGAAGGACCCTTTGGAAGTTCCAGAGGTTCGGTGTGATTAGCATCGAGACCCCTCAGCGGAAATGGGCCTCATGTCGCCTGGAGGGGAGAACCTCCTGGATTTTCTCGACTTGCGGCAGGTGCTCTCGACTTAAGACGGGGACCTCAGGGACCCGCTCTGGTGGCCTCAGGAAAGGCCTGTCCCAATGCAAGTTGCTCGGGGGCCTCTCGGGATTCCTCTTCCGTCGATGCCGTGGCTTAATACCTTGTGTGGAGTCGGTGCCGGAACCTGAGCATTCCTCTCCAGGGCTGGCATGGATCTTGGGGTACTTCTGGAGTCTCCCCAGGGGAGTCAGTCCTCATCTCGAGTGGGGGATTGCACGTGCGCTTTCCGCCCGAGTTTAGCAGCAGTGTCAAGCTTCCCTTCGCGTGGATCTAGGGATCAGGGCCTTTCCCACGAGGCTTTCCCACAGGGCCGTCCCACGTGCCACCGTGGTGTGAGTCCATCCTCGGCTAGAAAGTCGAGGCAGTGCAGGGAAAACAGGTTTCCCTGGAATGGACTGAGAAATCTGGGGGACTCTGGGAATGGTGGCACGACCCTGAAGTTCCTCTCGGCTTTCCTGTGGAGAGCGCCTCCTCTTGAGATGCGACGGTAACGCCGGGAATTCTTTCCCGACCACCCAGGGAAAGGATCCCTCCTCTCCAGCTAGGAGGCGGAAAAGGGGTTCCTCTGGATGTGGGCGGGTCTCTCGTGTTTCCTCTCAAGTGGAGACGGGTATGTCGGGGAACTTCTTGAGTTGCAGCAAGGGTGTGAAGGACCCTTTGGAAGTTCCAGAGGTTAGGTGTGATTAGACTCGAGACGCCTCAGCGGAAATGGGCTTCATCTCGCCTGGAGGGGAGAACCTCTTCGATTTTCTCGAGTTGCCGCAGGTGCTCTCGACGTACGACGGGGACCTCCGGGACCCACTCTGGTGGCCTCAGTAAAGGCCAGTTCCCATGGGAGTTGCTCGGGGTCTCTCGGGATTCCTCTCCCGTCGATGCTGGAGTCTAAGACCTTGTGTGGAGTCGGTGCCAGAACCTGAGGATTCCTCTCCAGTGCCGACATGGATCTTGGGGTACTTCTGTGGTCTCCCCAGGGGAGTCAGTCGTCGTCTCCAGTGGGGGCATTTACATGCGCTTTCCTCCCGAGCTGTAGCAGGAGTGTCACGCTTCCATAGGCCTAGATCAAGGGATCTGTTGCTTTCGCTTGAGGCTTTCCCACGACGCTT
Source organism: Capra hircus (assembly GCF_001704415.2). NCBI lineage: Eukaryota > Metazoa > Chordata > Mammalia > Artiodactyla > Bovidae > Capra > Capra hircus. The sequence continues at coordinate 9,614 of NW_017216203.1, forward strand.
TCCCACGAGGCTTTCCCACAGGGCTGTCCCACGTGCCACCATGGTGTGAGTCGATCCTCGACTTGAACGTCGAGTCAGTGCAGGGAAAACAGGTTTCCCTGGAATGGACTGAGATATCTGGGGGACTCTGGGAATGGTGGCACGACCCTGGAGTTCCTCTCGCCTTTCCTGTGGTGAGCACCTCCTCTTGAGATGCGACGGGAACGCCGGGAATTCTTGACGGACAATGCAGGGAAAGGATCCCACCTCTCGAGCTAGGAGGCAGAAACGGGGCTCCTCTGGATGTGGGCGGGACTCTCGTGCTTCCTCTCGAGTGGAGACCGGTATGTCGGGGAACTTCTTGAGTTGCAGCAAGGGTGTGAAGGACCCTTTGGAAGTTCCAGAGGTTAGGTGTTATTAGACTCGAGACGCCTCAGGGGAAATGGGCCTCATCTCGCCTGGAGGGGAGAATCTCCTGGATTTTCTCGAGTTGCGGCAGGTGCTCTCAACTTACGACAGGGACCTCAGGGACCCGCTCTGGTTGCCTCAAGAAAGGCCAGTCGACATGCGAGTTGCTAGGGGTCCTCTCAGGATTCCTCTCCCGTCGATGCCAGGGCCTAAGACCTTGTGTGGAGTTGTGTTCAGAACCTGAGGATTCCTCTCCAGTGCTGACATGGATCTTGGGGTACTTCTGGAGTCTCCCCAGGGGAGTCAGTACTCGTCACTAGTGGGGGCATGCACGTGCGCTTTCCTCCCGAGCTGTAGCAGCAGTTTCACGCTTCCCTTCGCGTGGATTAAGGGATCTGTGGCTTTCCCTCGTGGCTTTCCCACGAGGCTTTACCACGACGCTTTCCCACAGGGCTGTCCCACGTGCCACCGTGGTGTGAGTCGATTCTCGGCTTGAAAGTCGAGGCAGTGCAGGGAAAACAGGTTTCCCTGGAATGGACTGAGACATCTGGGTGACTCTGGGATTGGTCGCAGGAACCTGGAGTTCCTCTCGCCTTTCCTGTGGAGAGCGCCTGCTCTTGTGATGCGACGGGAACGCAGGGAATTCTTTCCCGACCACGCAGGGAAAGAATCCCTCCTCTCGATCTAGGAGGCGGAAACAGGGCTCCTCTGGATGTGGGCGGGACTCTCGTGCTTCCTCTCGAGTGGAGACGGGTATGTCGGGGAATTCTTGAGTTGCAGCAAGGCTGTGAAGGACCCTTTGGAAGTTCCAGAGGTTAGGTGTGATTAGCCTCGAGACGCCTCAGCGGAAATGGGCCTCCTCTCGCCTGGAGGGAAAAACCTCCTGGATTTTCTCGAGTTGCGGCAGGTGCTCTCGACTTACGACGGGGACCTCAGGGACCCGCTCTGGTGGTCTCAGGAAAGGCCAGTACCCATGCGAGTTACTCGGGGACCCCTGGGATTCCTCTCCCGTCGATGCCGGGGCCTAAGACCTTGTGTGGAGTCGGTGGCAGAACCTGTGGATTCCTCTCGAATGCTGACGTGGATCTTGGGGTACTTCTGGAGTCTCCCCAGGGGAGTCAGTCCTCGTCTCGAGTGGGGGCATGCACGTGCGCTTTCCTCCCGAGCTGCAGCAGCAGTGTCACGCTTCCCTTCGCTGGGATTAAGGGATCAGGGGCTTTCCCTCGAGGCATTCCCACGAGGTTTTTTCCCGAGGCTTTCCTGCATGGCTGTCCCACGTGCCACCGTGGTGTGAGTCGATCCTCGGCTTGAAAATCATGGCAGTGCAGGGAAAACAGGTTTCCCTGGAATGGACTGAGACATCTGGGGGACTCTGGGAATGGGTGGCACCACCCTGGAGTTCCTCTTGCTTTTCCTTTGGAGAGTGCCTGCTCTTGAGATGCGACAGGAATGCCGGGAATTCTTTCCCGACCACGCAGGGAAAGGATCCCTCCTCTCGAGCTAGGAGGCGTAAACGGGGCTCCTCTGGATGTGGCCGGAACTCTCGTGCTTACTCTCGAGTGGAGACGGGTATGTCAGGGAACTTCTTGAGTTGCAGCAAGGTTGTGAAGGACCCTTTGGATCTTGCAGATGTTAGATGTGATTAGCCTCGAGATTCCTCAGCGGAAATGGGCCTCATCTCGCCTGGACGGGAGAACCTCCTAGATTTTCTCGAGTTACGGCAGGTGCTCTCGACTTACGACGGGGACCTCAGGGACCCGCTCTGGTGGCCTCAGGAAAGGCCTGTCCCCAACGAGTTGCTCGGGGGCTTCTCGGGATTCCTCTCCCGTCGATGCTGGGGCCTAAGATCTTGTGTGGAGTCGGTGTCGGAACCTGAGGATTCCTCTCCAGTGGTGACATGGATCTTGGGGTACTTCTGGAGTCTCCCCAGGGGAGTCAGTCTTCGTCTCGAGTGGGGACATGCACCTGCGCTTTCTTCCCGAGCTGTAGCAGCGTTGTCACGCTTCCATTCGCGTGGATCAAGGGATCTGTGGCTTTCCCACGAGGCTTTCCCCGAGGCTTTCCCACAGGGCTGTCCCACGTGCCACCGTGGTGTGAGTCGATCCTCGCTTTGAAAGTCGAGGTTGTGCAGGAAAAACAAGTTTCCCTGGAATGGACTGAGACATCTGGGGGACTCTGGGAATGGTGGCACGACCTGGAGTTCCTCTCGCCTTTCCTGTGGAGAGCGCCTCCTCTTTGAGAGGCGACGGAAACGTCGGGAATTCTTTTCCCGACACGCAGGGAAAGGATCCTCCTCTCGAGCAAGGAGGCGGAAACGGGCTCCACTGGGATGTGGGCGGGACTCTCGTGCTTCCTCTCGAGTGGAGACGGGTATGACGGGGAACTTCTTGAGTTGCAGCAATTGTGTGGAGGACCTTTGGAAGTTCCAGAGGTTAGATGTGATTTGCCTGGAGACGCCTCAGCGGAAATGGGCCTCATCTCGCCTGGAGGGGAGAACCTCCTGGATTTTCTCGAGTTGCGGCTGGTGCTCTCGACTTACGACGGAGACCTCAGGGACCCGCTCTGGTGGCCTCAGGAAAGGCCAGTCCCATGCGAGTTGCTCTTGAGCCTCTCGGGTTTCCTCTCCGTCGATGCGGGGCCTAAGATCTTGTGTGGAGTAGGTGCCGGAACTGAGCATTCCTCTCCAGTGCTGACATGCTTCTTGGGGTACTTCTGGAGTCTCCTCAGGGGAGTCAGTCCTCGTCTCCAGTGCGGGCATGCACGTGCGCTTTCCTCCAAGCTGTACTAGCAGTGTCACGCTTCCGTTCTCGTGGATCAGGGATCAGGGGCTTTGCCTCGAGGCTTTCCCACGGGGCTTTCCCACGAGGCAGGGCTGTCCCACGTGCCACCGTGGTGTGAGTCTATCCTCGGCTTGAAAGTCGAGGCAGTGCAGGGAAAACAGGTTTCCCTGGAATGGACTGAGATATCTGGGGGACTCTGCGAATTGTGGCACGACCCTGGAGTTCCTCGCCTTTCCTGTGGAGAGCGCCTCCTGTTGAGATGTGACGGGATCGCCGGAAATTCTTTCCCGACCACTCAGGGAAAGGATCACTCCTCTTGAGCTAGCAGGCGAAAACGGGCTCCTCTGGATGTTGGCGGAACTCTCGTGCTTCCTCTCGAGTGGAGACGGGTATGTCGGGGAACTTCTTGAGTTGCAGCAAGGGTGTGAAGGACCCTTTGGAAGTTCCAGATGTTCCATGTGATTAGCCTAGAGACGCCGCAGTGGAAATGGCCTCATCTCGCCTGGAGGGGAGAACCTCCTGGATTTTCTCGAGTTGCGGCAGGTGTTGCGGCAGGTGCTCTCGACTTACGACGGGGAC
>NW_017216204.1:0-13356 GCF_001704415.2 Capra hircus
CAGGTTTCTAAGAAGTTCAAGGGTCCCCCAAGGAGAGAGGGTCTAGAATTCTCAAGGAGGAAGAAAGGACAAACTGTTTTTCCCTCTACATTCCTTAGGATTATATAACAATCATGCATCCTTCTTGAGGACGGTCTCTGGAAAAAACCTTCTGGCTAATCCTGTTATCTTAAAATGTCAATTATGGGAGTAGGTCTAGTGAGTCTTTACAACCTCCAGACATTCTTTTGTTCGTTGTCATAACTTATTGGAGAGTATATAACTCCATTACTAACACTAGCAAGGGGGTACGCTTTCTGCCCCTTGTGATGTCTCTGTCAGAAGCTTTCTCTATCTCCTTTATCCTTTAATAAAACTCTATTGCACAAAAGCTCTGAGCAATCAAGCCTCGTCTTGGGCCCTGGATTGAATTCTTCTCCTCCATAAGCCAAGAATCCCAGCATCTTTTCGTGGTTCAGCAACAATATTTCATTTCCTCTGCAGGAGAGAGCTAGTGAGCTTAGGTCTGTCTGGAACATTCTTGGATCCTGTGGGGAAAATATCCTGTGCACACATCTGGATACTGGGCCTAGAGGCCAAAATTCGCATTTCTTTCCCGGGGAGCCCTAACGTGGTGTGACTTAGCAACTGCTTGAAAATCCATCCCATTGCTGTTTTCCTCCTTCGACAGAGCTAGCTTTGTTCCCTGCTTTGGGATATCTCAACCGAAGGGCCGGTCCATAGCTACTCGCCTGGGGCCCATTGGATGTGCAAGGTGCCCTCGACTAGGTGACCCTAGCATGGCACTCAGCCCGCTCAGACACACTCCCGAGGCTTCTTTCTCATGGGAAGCACTGCTCCAACCTAGGAATGTGTCTGCAATGCTTGGAAAGTGCAGTGAGACACACAGCCCTGACTCTGCAATTGAGGCCCTCAGAGCAAGCCTGCAGCTCTGATGTCTGAGAAGCAAAACACTTGCTGCAAAGAGAGGCCTGAAAACACACTCTCTGTGGATGACTTTCCTTCCTCTAAGGAAGATAGTTTTCCCAGTCTCCTGCTTCCTGAATGTCACACAGCTGGAATGCGCTTGCTTGGAGGTCGTGATTCAGTGGCAATGACCCCTGAGGCCCTTTGCCCAGGGAGGGCTCCCACACTCACAGGCAAATCAAAGCAACTTCCAAGTGAGTCAGCTCTTCACATCAAGTGGCCAAAGTATTGGAGTTTCAGGTTCAGTATTAGTCCTTCCAATCTATATTCAGACCTGATTTCCTTTAGGATGGAGTGGTTGCGTCTCCTTGTAGTCTAAGCGACCTACAAGCATCTTCTCCAACACCACAGTTCAAAAGCATCCAATTTTCAGGCTGTCACTTTCTTTATAGTACATCTTTCATATCCATCCATGACATATGGAAAAACCATAGCCTTGACTGGATGGATCTTTGTTGGCAAGCAACGTCTCGGCTTTTTAATATGCTGTCTAGTTTGGTCATCACTTTTCTTCCAAGTCATAAATAGTTTTTAAGTTCATGGAGGCAGCCATCACCTGCAGTGATTTCCAAGCCCCCCAAAATAGTCTGCTGCTGTTTCCAATGTTTTCCCATCTATTTGCCATGAAGTGATGAGACTGGATGCAATGATTTTAGTTTTCTGAATGCTGAGCTTTAAGCTAACTTTTTCACTCTCCTCTTTCACTTTCATCAGGAGACTCTTTAGTTCTTCTTCACTTTCTGCCATAAGGGTGGTGTCATCTGCATATCTGAGATTCTTGATATTTCTCCAGCAATCTGGATTCCAGCGTGTGCTTCCTCCAGCCCAGTGTATCTCATGATGTACTCTGCATATAAGTTAAATAAGCAGGGTGACAATACACTGCCTTGACATATTCCTTTTCCTAGTTAGAACCAGTCTGTTGTTCCATGTCCAGTTCGAACTGTTTCTTCCTGACCTGCATACAGGTTTCTCAAGAGACAGGTCAGGTGGTCTGGTATTCCCATCTCTTTCAGAATTTTTCCCAGTTTATTGTGATCCACACAGTCAAAGGCTTTGGGCATAGTCAATAAAGCAGAAATAGATGTCTTTTTTTTCTTGAACTCTCTTGCTTTTTCAATGATCCAGTGGATGTTGGCAGTTTGATCTCTGGTTTCTCTGCATGTTTTAAATCCCTCTTGAACATTTGGAAGTTCACAGTTCATGTGAACTTGGAGAATTTTGAGCATTACTTTACTAGTGTGTGAGATGAGTGCAATTGTGCAGCAGCTTGAATATTCTTTGTCATTGCCTTTCTTTGGGATTGGAATGAAAACTGACCTAATGACTAGATGTTTTCAATTGCATATGCTGAAAGAACTGGCTGTGCAGTTTTGAAGAAAAAAAAATCATTTTAACCCATTTTCTCTGAAGTGCAAGGCATATCATGGCCATCCCTGAATCATAAAGTCACCTTTTCTTTATGTAGTCATAGTTTCATGCCTAAATTATAGGCCAACTCATGCTCAAATTGACTCTGATGTCAGGGGCAGATCAACTAATAAAAAGCTTGGATTGTCCCTCTGGAGGAAAGTGAGATCTTTGTCCCACGAGAAGAATCTGAAGGGTTAAGGGAACTTGCAAGAGTGGGGAAAGCTTAGTCCATCCTACATGTACCAAAATCTTAAATAAGGCTTATTTACTTTACCGAAGTAAAAAACAGATGATGAAAACAATTATAAATCAATGAAAGGTAAAGAAACTCATAGTCTGTTATCAAAAATTGCATTCTAAGAAAACTTTGTTCTCTTAACCTAGAGAGGAGACTAAATTCCATCTGGTACCAGCTTACCAGAAGACAAACAAACAAACAAACAAATTATCGGTAAGCTTAAAAAATGTATATTCCATATATCTTGAAGTAGCAGTATTTCTGCAAAGGCATCAGTGTGAAATCATAGAAGACATGGTTAAAACCTGATTAAATAGAAATTGACAATGTAATCTGGTCACTGCTGCGACTTGAAATGCTTTCATATGATAACTGAAATTATAACTGACAGCATTTGACCAGGACATATCAGATTTTCACGGATGTCAGATAATTTCTAGGATATCTATATTAGGAACTGAAGGAATCTTTGAACCTAGGAAAGAAAACAACAGTCTCAAAGGCCCTTGCTGAATATCTATCAGCAAGGAATGTCTTTGCAAGGATCGCAAAATGAAGGGAAATTACACCGACCTGCCTCTGCAACTTCGGTCCTCTGAGCAGATCTGGAGGTCTCCCTTTGTATAAGCTAACCTGTTCCTTCCAAATAGAGGTTTGCAACACAAAAACAAGTGGCCGCCTATTCTTCCTCGAAGGAGGATCTCTTTCCCCACATCCTGCGAACTCCTTTTCCCAGCCTCCAGGAAAAGCGCTTCTTGCAGTTCCTTTCAGAAAATCCTATGGACGGAGAAGCCTGGTAGGCTGCAGTCCGTGGGGTCGCTGAGGGTCGGACGCGACTGAGCGACTGCACTTTCATTTTCACTTTCATGCATTGGAGAAGGCAATGGCAACCCACTTACTGTTCTTGCCTGGAGAATCCCAGGGACGGGGGAGCCTAGTGGGCTACCGTCTATGGCGTCGCACAGAGTCGAACACGACTGAAGCAACTTAGCAGCAGCAGCAGCAGCAGTTCCTTTCTTAGGGGCAGTTATCCTGAGATTGGGACCTGGAAAGGCAGAGCCACCTCCACACACACGTCTTTTCTGTCCCCTTTCCTCTGGAGGAGAGCTCTAGTGAGCCTAGGTCTGTCAGGAAAATTCTTGGCTTTGACGGGATCACACCCAGTGTGTGAACCTGCATACCCGACCTAGGGGCCACAGGGCACCTGTTTTGCTCGAGTGGGTCCTGGAGGGGTGCAGCATAGCAAGAGCTTAAAAATCCATCCAATTTGTCTTTGTTTTTTTTTACCTCGGAGAGAACGAGTTTGCTCCACCTCCACCCTTTGGCAGTGTGGAGGGAAGAGGGCACCACCCTCTCCCAAAGGGGACATAGGGCCTACCAGGAGAGAAAGGCCCCTTGAGAACCTGAGCCCAGGTAGGCAGCCAGTGATGTCAAGCACACTCCCGCTGCTTGCTTCTTCATGGGCACTCCCATGATCTGCTAGGAATGTCTTTGCAAGGATCTCAAAGGGAAGGGGAGATACATGGCCCTGTCTCTGGAACTTCAGTCCTCTGAGCAGATCTGGAGGTCTTGAGTTGTATAAGCAAACCTGTTCCTTCCAAATAGAGGCTTGCAAACACACCCCCGGTGGTTGCCTCTTCTTCCCCCGAAGAAGTCTTTCTTTCCCCACATGCTGCGAACTCCCTGTCCCAACCTCCAAGAATAGCGCTTCTTGCCATTCCTTTCTTAGAGGCAGTTATCCCTGAGCTTGGGGCCGTAGGGAGTAGCCCCACACTCACAGGGAAAGGCAAAGACTCCTCCATACATCTCCTCTATCCCTTTGCTCTGGAGGAGAGCTCTAGTGAGCCTAGGTCTTTCAGGAAAATTCTTGGCTTGGACAGGATCTCTCCCTGTTTGTGAACCTGCATATCCAACCAGGGGCCACAGAGCACCTGTTTCAGTAAAGTGGGCCCTGAAAGGGTGCAGCCTAGCAAGAGCTTGAAAATCCATTCAATTGCTGTTTTTGTACCTCTGACAGAGCGAGCTTGGCTCCACCCTTTGGCAGTGAGGAGAAAAGAGGCATGACACCCTCCCCAAGGGGACATGGGGCCTATTCGAGAGGAAAGGCCCCTTGTGGAGATGAGGCCAGGAAGGCACACAGTCGTGTCAAACACACTCCCACTGCTTGCTTCTTCAGGGGCACACCCGCTATCAGCTAGGAATGTCTTTGCAATGATCACAAAGGGAAGGGGAGATACAGGGCCCTGCTTCAGGACCTCCGATGCTCTGAGCAAATCTCGAGGTCTCCCGTTGTTGGTCAAGGTCAAGGTCAAGTTCAAGGTCAAGGTCAAGTTCAAGATCAAGTTGAAGTTCAAGGTCAAGGTCAAATTCAAGTTGAAGTTCAAGTAAAGGTCAAGGTCAAGTGTTCAAGTTCAAGTTCAAGGTTCAAGTTGAAGTTCAAGTTGAAGGTTCAAGGTGAAGTTCAAGTTCAAGTTGAAGTTCAAGGTTCAAGGTTGAAGTTCAAGTTCAAGTGGTTCAAGGTCAAGGGTCAATGTTCAAGTTCAAGTTGAAGTTTCAAGTTCAAGTTGAATTTCAAGGTCAAGTTCAAGTTCAAGTACAAGGTCAAGATCAAGTTCAAGTTCAAGTTCAACGTCAAGTTCAAGTTCAAGTTCAACGTCAAGTTAAGTTCAAGTTCAAGTTGAAGTTCAAGTTCAAGGTGAAGGTCAAGTTCAAGTTCAAGGTCAAGGTCAAGGCCAATTTCAAGTTCAAAGTCAAGGTCAAGGTCAAGTTCAAGGTCAAGGTCAAGTTCAAGTTCAGGCAGGGCAAGGCCAAGCCCAAGACCAAGGCAAGGGCAAGGGCACCGCCAAGGGCAAGGCCAAGGCCCAGGCCAAGGCAAAGCCAAGGCCACCAAAGCGAAGCCCAAACTCCGTAACGCCTGACAAAAGGCAGAAGCCACTAGGCCCCTGTGCAGAGGAAGCCAGTGAAGGCAGCAAGGCCACAGAGCTCCCCGACTCCCATTCCCACAGGAAGATGTGAGGATAAAGGGCCTCATCCCAGCACAGCACCCGCTCCCACCACCCGCAACCCCGGCCCCCCCCCCTGCAGGACGCACCCTGAAACAACACTGCCTTCCCAGAAAAGAGAACGGAGAAGCCATGTGTGTGCCAAAGGAGCAAGATGAACGAACGATGCCACCCTCCAACTTTGGGCACACCTGACGCCTCGGAACCCCGGGCCTGGCCGATGGGTCCCCGCCGTTCTCGGTGGGAGGGGGGTCAACACATTGGCCGAGAGCCCTTGCCCAGGCCACCCGCAAATCCCCTGAGATGTGATCCGACCACAGGGACCGAGGGCAAACGTACCGCTTGAGGTGCTGGAGGAGTCTGACGAAGCCATGGTGGGAGAGGCACACGGGCACGCTGCAGACTGCTGGCCGAGTGGGCGGGGACCCAGCAGCTTAGGACTCTGGAGAACGGGAGGCGTCTCCGCCACCATTGACGTCAATAGGGTTTGGGTGGGTAGATGGAGGGGGCTGCCCCTGGCCTCGTTCCAAGCAGAGACCCTGGACGGAGTCCCGTGGAGCGAGTGGGCTTTTCCCGGGCACAGCTGTGCCCTGGACCGCCACGATCCCCGTTGGGGTGGGCGGGCAGTTCGCGGGCTTTGGTTTGTGGCCCTCCCTCGCAGCGGGGGGTGGGATCAACCCCGGGTGGATCAATCAGGGGCCCTCAGCAGTGCCAAGGGAGCTTACCGCCCAGGAAACGCCCCAAGGTCCCTTTGAATTGGCCACCAATGCCCCCTTTCCCAGCCTGCCTTGCTCTGGGATTTCCCGCCTTTTCACATTCCACAGGTCCCTGGGCCTCGACTGTCCCCGCTGGCTCCTCCGAGGCATTCCGGGACACCAGACGCTCTCTCCAGCGCCTCCACCTAGATCCCTCGCTGTCCTCGCCTCCGTTTCCCCCATGCCCCCTCCCCAACTCCTCCGTGGGCTCTTGGCGTCCTTTCACTACAGCAGTCACAGAGTGCCAACACCGAGGGCTTTGAGTTGCCTGGAGCCCAAGGCTCCGGCCAGAGACCTGAGGGGCCAGCGTCTGGACTGGCAGCTAATGCCATTTGGGGCTTTTCTCACATGGAGCCTGAGGCCCGCACCTCCGCGGGCAAACCACCAGCGCGAGTGCCCTGGAGATACCCACCCAAGGGGACAGTGTACCACCTACTGTGGGGAAGGAGGTTCCTGTTTTCCCTGCACTGGTTCGACTTTCACGCCGAGGATCGACTCACACCACGGTGGCATGTAGGACAGCCCTTTGGGAAAGCCTCGTGGGAACGCCTCGTGTGAAAGCCTCGTGGGAAAGCCTCGAGGGAAAGCCACAGATCCCTTGATCCACGCGAAGGGAAGCGTAACACCGCTGCTACAGCTCGGGAGGAAAGCGCATGTGCATGCCCCACTCAAGACGAGGACTGACTCCACTGGAGAGACTCCAGAAGTACCCCAAAATCCATGTCAGCACTGGAGAGGAATGCTCAAGTTCCGGCACCGACTCCACACAAGGTCTTAGGCCCCAGCATCGACGGGAGAGGAATCCCGAGAGGCCCCCGAGCAACTCGCATGGGGACTGGCCTTTCCTGAGGCCACCAGAGCGGGTCCCTGAGGTCCCCATCGTAAGTCGAGAGCACCTGCCATAAATCGAGAAAATCCAGGAGGTTCTCCCCTCCAGGCGAGATGAGGCCCATTTCCGCTGAGGTGTCTCGAGGCTAAACACATCTAACACCTGGAACTTCCAAAGGGTCCTTCACACCCTTGCTGCAAATCAAGAAGTTCCCCGACATACTCGTCTCCACTCGAGAGGAAGCACGAGAGTCCCGCCCACATCCAGAGGAACCCCGTTTCCCCTCCTAGCTCGAGAGGAGGGTTCCTTTCCCTGCGTGGTCGGGAAAGAATTCCAAGCGTTTCCGTCGCATCTCAAAAGGAGGTGCTCTCCACAGGAAAGGCAGAGGACTCCAGGGTCGTGCCACCATTCCGAGTCGCCCAGATGTCTCAGTCCATTCCAGGGAAACCTGTTTTCCCTGCACTGCCTCGACTTTCAAGCCGAGGATCGACTCACACCACGGTGGCACGTGGGACAGCCCTGTGGGAAAGCCTAGTGGAAAAGCCTCGAGGGAAAGCCACAGATCCCTTGATCCACGCGAAGGGAAGCGCGTCACTGCTGCTACAGCTCGGGAGGAAAGCGCACGTGCATGCCCCACTCGACACGAGGACTGACTCCCCTGGGGAGACTCCAGAAGTACCCAAGATCCATGTCAGCACTGGAGAGGAATCCTCAGGTTCCGGCACCTCCACAAAAGATCTTAGGCCCGGCATCGACGGGAGAGGAATCCCGAGAGGCCCGCGAGCAACTCGGATGGGGACTGGCCTTTCCTGAGGCCAGAGAGCGGGTCCCTGAGGTCCCCGTCGTAGGTCGAGAGCACCTGCCGAAACTCGACAAAATCCAGGAGGTTCTCCCTCCAGGCGAGATGAGGCCCATTTCCGCTGAGGCGTCTCGAGGCTAAACACATCTAACACCTGGAACTTCCAAAGGGTCCTTCACACCCTTGCTGCAACTCAAGAAGTTCCCCGACATACCCGTCTCCACTCGAGAGGAAGCACCAGAGTCCCGCCCACATCCAGAGGAGCCCCGATTCCGCCTCATAGCTGGAGAGGAGGGATCCTTTCCCTGCGTGATCGGGAAAGAATTCCCGGCGTTCCCGTCGCATCTAAAGAGGAGGCACTCCACAGGAAAGGCGAGAGGAACTCCAGGGTAGTGCGACCATTCCCAGTGTCCCGCAAATGTCTCAGTCCATGCCAGGGTAAGCTGTTTTCCCTGCACTGCCTCGACTTTCAAGCCGAGGATCGACTCACACCACGGTGGCACGTGGGAAGCCCTGTGGGAAGCCTCTTGGGAAAGCCTCGAGGGAAAGCCACAGATCCCTTGATCCACGCGAAGGGAAGCGTGACACTGCTGCTACAGCTCGGGAGGAAAGCGCAGTGCATGCCCCACTCGAGACGAGGACTGACTCCCCTGGGGAGACTCCAGAAGTACCCCAAGATCCATGTCAGCACTGGAGAGGAATCCTCAGGTTCCGGCACCGACTCCACACAAGGTCTTAGGCCCCGGCATCGACGGGAGAGGAATCCGAGAGGCCCCGAGCAACTTGGGGACTGGCCTTTCCTGAGGCCACCAGAGCGGGTCCCTGAGGTCCCCGTCGTAAGTCGAGAGCACCTGCCGCAACTCGAGAAAATCCAGGAGGTTCTCCCTCCAGGCGAGATGAGGCCCATTTCCGCTGAGGCGTCTCGAGGCTAATCACACCTAACCCTGGAACTTCCAAAGGGTCCTTCACACCCTTGCTGCAACTCAAGAAGTTCCCCGACATACCCGTCTCCACTCGAGAGGAAGCACGAGAGTCCCGCCCACATCCAGAGGAGCCCCGTTTCCGCCTCTAGCTCGAGAGGAGGGATCCTTTCCCTGCGTGGTCGGGAAAGAATTCCCGGCGTTCCCGTCGCATCTCAAGAGGAGGCGCTCCCACAGGAAAGGCGAGAGGAACTCCAGGGTCGTGCCACCATTCCCAGAGTCCCCAGATGTCTCAGTCCATTCCAGGGAAACCTGTTTTCCCTGCACTGCCTCGACTTTCAAGCCGAGGATCGACTCACACCACGGTGGCACGTGGGACAGCCCTGTGGGAAGCCTCTGGGAAAGCTCGTGGGAAAGCCTCGAGGGAAAGCCACAGATCCCTTGATCCACGCGAAGGGAAGCGTGACACTGCTGCTACAGCTCGGGAGGAAAGCGCACGTGCATGCCCCCACTCGAGACGAGGACTGACTCCCCTGGGGAGACTCCAGAAGTACCCCAAGATCCATGTCAGCACTGGAGAGAATCCTCAGGTTCCGGCACCGACTCCACACTCTTAGGCCCCGGCATCGACGGGAGAGGAATCAGAGGCCCCGAGCAACTCGCTTGGGGACTGGCCTTTCCTGAGGCCACCAGAGCGGTCCCTGAGGTCCTAAGTCGAGAGCACCTGCGCAACTCGAGAAAATCCAGGAGGTTCCCCCAGGCGAAATGAGGCCCATTTCCGCTGAGGCGTCTCGAGGCTAATCACAGAACTTCCAAAGGGTCCCACACCCTTGCTGCAAGAAGTTCCCGACATACCCGTCTCCACTCCACGAGAGTGCCCACATCCAGAGTAGCCCCGTTTCCGAGCTCGAGAGGAGGGATCCTTTCCCTGCGTGGTCGGGAAAGAATTCCCGCGTTCCCGTCGCATCTCAAGAGGAGGCGCTCTCCACAGGAAAGGCGAGAGGAACTCCAGGGTCGTGCCACCATTCCCAGAGTCCCCCCAGATGTCTCAGTCCATTCCAGGGAAACCTGTTTTCCCTGCACTGCCTCGACTTTCAGCCGAGGATCGACTCACACCACGGTGGCAGGTGGGAGAGCCCTGTGAGAAAGCCCTGGGAAAGCTCGTGGGAAAGCCTCAAGAAAGCCACAGATCCCTTGATCCACGCGAAGGGATGCTGCTACAGCTCGGGAGGAAAGCGCACGTGCGTGCCCCCACTCGAGACGAGGACTGACTCCCCTGGAGAGACTCCAGAAGGTCCTTCACACCCTGCTGCAACTCAAGAAGTTCCCCGACATACCAGTCTCCACTCGAGAGGAAGCACGAAAGTTCCCCCCACATCCTGAGGAGCCCCGTTTCCGCCTCCTAGCTCGAGAGGAGGGATCCTTTCCCTGCAAGAATTCCCTGCGTTCCCGTCGCATCTCAAGCGGAGGCGCTCTCCACAGAAAGGCGAGAGGATTTCCAGGTTCATGCCACCTTCCCAGAGACCCCCAGATATCTCAGTCCATTCCAGGGAAACCTGTTTTCCCTGCACTGCCTCGACTTTCAAGAGGAGGATTGACTCACACCACGGTGGCACGTGGGACAGCCCTGTGGGAAAGCCTCGTGGGAAAGCCTCATGGGAAAGCCTCGAGGGAAAGCCACAGATCGCATGATCCACGCAAAGGGAAGCGTGACACTGTTGCTACAGCTCGGGAGGAAAGCGCACGTGCATGCCCCCACTCGAGACGAGGACTGACTCCCCTGGGAGACTCCAGAAGTACCCCAAGATCCATGTCAGCACTGGAGAGGAATCCTCAGGTTCCGTCACCGACTCCACACAAGGTCTTAGGCCCGGCATCGACAGGAGAGTAATCCCAAGAGGCCCCGAGCAACGCACATGGGGACTGGCCTTTCTTGAAGCCACCAGTCTGGTCCTGAGGTCCCCGTCGTAAGTCGAGAGCACCTGCCGCAACTCGAGAAAATCCAGGAGGTTCTCCCCTCCAGGCGAGACGAGGCCCATTTCCGCTGAGGCGTCTCGAGGCTAATCACATCTAACCTCTGGAACTTCCAAGGGGTCTTTCACAACCTTGCTGCAACTCAAGAAGTTCCCCGACATACCCGTCTCCACTCGAGAGGAAGCACGAGTGCCCCGCCCTCATCCAGAGGGGCCCCGTTTCTGCCTCCTAGCTCGAGAGGAGGGATCCTTTCCCTGCGTGGTCGGGAAAAATTCCCGGCGTTCCCGGCATCTCAAGTGGAGGCGCTCTCCATAGGAAAGGCGAGAGGAACTCCAGGGTCGTGCCACCATTCAACGAGTCCCCCAGATGTCTCAGTCCATTCCAGGGAAACCTGTTTTCCCAGCACTGCCTCGACTTTCATGCCGAGGATCGACTCACACCACGGTGACACGTGGGACAGCCCTGTGGGAAAGCCTCGTGGGACAGCCTCGAGGGAAAGCCACAGATCCCTTGATCCACGCGACGGGAAGCGTGACACTGCTGCTACAGCAAGGGAGGAAAGCGCGTGCATGCCCCTACTCGACACGAGAACTGACTCCCCTGGGGAGAATCCAGAAATACCCCAAGATGCATGTCAGCCCTGGAGAGGAATCCTCAGGTTCCGGCCCCGACTCCACAGAAGGTCTTAGGCCCTGGCATCGACGGGAGAGGAACAGCGACAGACCCTCTAGCAACTCGCATGGGGACTGGCCTTTCCTGAGGTCACCAGAGTGGGTCCATGAGGTCCCCGTCGTAAGTCAAGAGCACCTGCCGCAACTCGGTAAAATCCAGGAGGTTCTCCCCTGCAGGCGAGATGAGGCCCGTTTCCACTGAGGTGTCTCGAGGCTAATCACACTTGACCTCTGGAACTCCTGACCTCTGTTTTCCCATCTATTTGCCATGAAGTGATGAGACTGGATGCAATGATTTTAGTTTTCTGAATGCTGAGCTTTAAGCTAACTTTTTCACTCTCCTCTTTCACTTTCATCTGGAGACTCTTTAGTTCTTCTTCACTTTCTGCCATAAGGGTGGTGTCATCTGCATATCTGAGATTATTGATATTTCTCCCAGCAATCTGGATTCCAGCATGTGCTTCCTCCAGCCCAGTGTTTCTCATGATGTAGTTTGCATATAAGTTAAATAAGCAGGGTGACAATATAGAGCCTTGACATATTCCTTTTCCTAGTTAGAACCAGTCTGTTGTTCCATGTCCAGTTCGAACTGTTTCTTCCTGACCTGCATACAGGTTTCTCAAGAGACAGGTCAGGTGGTCTGGTATTCCCATCTCTTTCAGAATTTTTCCCAGTTTATTGTGATCCACACAGTCAAAGGCTTTGGCATAGTCAATAAAGCAGAAATAGATGTCTTTTTTTCTGGAACTCTCTTGCTTTTTCAATGATCCAGTGGATGTTGGCAGTTTGATCTCTGGTTTCTCTGCATGTTTTAAATCCCTCTTGAACATTTGGAAGTTCACAGTTCATGTGAACTTGGAGAATTTTGAGCATTACTTTACTAGTGTGTGAGATGAGTGCAATTGTGCAGCAGCTTGAATATTCTTTGTCATTGCCTTTCTTTGGGATTGGAATGAAAACTGACCTAATGACTAGATGTTTTCAATTGCATATGCTGAAAGAACTGGCTGTGCAGTTTTGAAGAAAAAAAAATCATTTTAACCCATTTTCTCTGAAGTGCAAGGCATATCATGGCCATCCCTGAATCATAAAGTCACCTTTTCTTTATGTAGTCATAGTTTCATGCCTAAATTATAGGCCAACTCGTGCTCAAATGGACTCTGATGTCAGGGGCAGATCAACTAATAAAAAGCTTGGATTGTCCCTCTGGAGGAAAGTGAGATCTTGGTCCACGAGAAGAATCTGAAGGGTTAAGGGAACTTGCAAGAGTGGGGAAAGCTTAGTCCATCCTACATGTACCAAAATCTTAAATAAGGCTTATTTACTTTACCGAAGTAAAAAAACAGATGATGAAAACAATTATAAATCAATGAAAGGTAAAGAAATCCATAGTCTGTTATCAAAAATTGCATTCTAAGAAAACTTTGTTCTCTTAACCTAGAGAGGAGACTAAATTCCATCTGGTACCAGCTTACCAGAAGACAAACAAACAAACAAACAAATTATCGGTAAGCTTAAAAAAAGTATATTCCATATATCTTGAAGTAGCAGTATTTCTGCAAAGGCATCAGTGTGAAACCATAGAGGACATGGTTAAAACCTGATTAAATAGAAATTGACAATGTAATCTGGTCACTGCTGCGACTTGAAATGCTTTAATATGATAACTGGAATTATAACTGACAGCATTTGACCAGGACATATCAGATTTTCACGGATGTCAGATAATTTCTAGGATATCTATATTAGGAACTGAAGGAATCTTTGAACCTAGGAAAGAAAACAACAG
>NW_017216205.1:0-13354 GCF_001704415.2 Capra hircus
TGCAGGGCTCCCAGGCCGCGGAGAGCACCAGGCTCCCAGGCCCCTGGCTGGGGTTTTCAGCCCCGCACACACGGAGGCTGATTCCTTGGGTGCCCAGAAAGTGTATGACAGACGTAGGTTCCCTAGCACTCTCCTCCCCAGCAGAGACATGTGCAGGTGTTTGGGGCCTGATCCTGCGTGTCTGGGTTCCTGCCCACAGCCCCAACTCAGGGGAAGCAGCCCCTGAGGCAAGACCTGCTGGAGGAGCCCTGCGCCCCCGCCTGATAGGCGAGTGCACAGCCAGCAGGGAAGCGAGCCTCCTCGGGGGAAGAGGAGGCAGCAAGTCCCCGTCAAGCTGAAATCCCTGCTTACACGAAGCTAAGTGCGACTCCAGTACGGCAGATCTCTAGCTCTGTTCAGAGGCCCGATCTGGCAGAGTTCCTGGCACCAAGATGCTCTGCCATAGGCGAGCCTTGCGCAGACTTGCCTTGCTTTAAGGCTCCCTCCCCAGGAAGGAGCAGGCTGTGTGAGGCTCGGAAACGCCACTGGCGCCTTCCTGGCTTCAGCTCTACCCCTGCCTTGCCTTTGCACTTAGGTCCCAAGCGTCCTTGAGGAGGGCTTAGGGGCTGGTGGGTTGCACACTGCCAAGGGCTCCAGCAGTGAAAGCTCTGTCAGAGGGAAGCGAAGGGCAACAGCAGGGCTCCTTCAGCGGTTCCTTGGCCGCCCAGACAAAGCTCCGCACGGAGAGCACCAGGTTCCAAGGGCCCCTGGCTGGGTTTTGCATCCCCACACTCCCAGAGGCTGACTCCGTGGGTGCCTAGAAAGTGTGTGAGAGACGTAGGTTCCCTAGCACTCTCCTCCCCAGCAGAGACATGTGCAGGTGGTTGGGGCCTTATCCTGCGTGTCTGGGTTCCCGCCCACAGCCTCAACTCAGGGGAAGCAGCCCCTGAGGCAAGACCTGCTGGAGGAGCCCTGCGCGCCCGCCTGATAGGCGAGAGCACAGCCAGCAGTGTAGCGAGCCTCCTCGGGAGAAGAGGAGGCAGCCGAGCCCAGTCAAGAGGAAAGCCCTGCTTGCACGGAGCTAAGTGGGCCTCCAGTACGGCAGAGCTCTAGCTCTGCTCAGAGCCCCGATCTGGCAGAGTTTCTGGCGCGAGGCTGCTCGGCCGGGGGCTCGCCTTGCCCAGACTTGCCTTGCTTTTAGGCTCCCTCCCCAGGAAGGAGCTGTCTGAGCGAGCCTGGGAGACGCCACTGGTGCCTTCCTTGCCTCAGCTCCAATCCTGCCTTGCCTTTGCACATAGGTGCCAGGCGTCGTTGGGGAGGGCTTAGGGGGTGGTGGGTTGCACACTGCCAAGGGCTTCAGCAGTGAGAGCTCTGTCAGAGGGAAGGGAAGGGCAACTGCAGGGCTCCTCCAGCGGTTTCTAGGCCGCCTAGAATCAGCGCCGCACCGAGAGCACCAGGCTCCCAGGGCCCCTGGCTGGGGTTTTCAGCCCCGCACACACGGAGGCTGATTCCTTGGGTGCCCAGAAAGTGTATGACAGACGTAGGTTCCCTAGCACTCTCCTCCCCAGCAGAGACATGTGCAGGTGGTTTGGGGCCTGATCCTGCGTGTCTGGGTTCCTGCCCACAGCCCCAACTCAGGGGAAGCAGCCCCTGAGGCAAGACCTGCTGGAGGAGCCCTGCGCCCCCGCCTGATAGGCGAGTGCACAGCCAGCAGGGAAGCGAGCCTCCTCGGGGGAAGAGGAGGCAGCCCAGCCCCGTCAAGTTGAAAGCCCTGCTTGCACGGAGCTAAGTGCGCCTCCAGTACGGCAGAGCTCTAGCTCTGCTCAGAGCCCCGATCTGGCAGAGTTCCTGGCGCGAGGCTGCTCTGCCGGGGCTAGCCTTGCCCAGACTTGCCTTGCTTTTAGGCTGCCTCTCCAGGAAGGAGCAGGCAGCAGGAGCCTGGGAGTCGCCACTGGCGCCTTTCTTGCCTCAGCTCCAATCCTGCCTTGCCTTTGCACTTAGGTCCCAGTCCTCCTTAAGGAGAGCTTAGGGGCTGGTGGGTTGCACACTGCCAAGGGCTCCAGCAGTGAGAATTCTGTCAGAGGGAAGGGAAGGGCAACTGCAGGGCTCCTCCAGCGGTTGCTTGGCCGCCCAGATTCAGCGCCACACGGAGAGCACCAGGCTCCCAGGCCCCTGGCTGGGGTTTTCAGCCCCGCACACACGGAGGCTGATTCCTTGGGTGCCCAGAAAGTGTATGACAGACGTAGGTTCCCTAGCACTCTCCTCCCCAGCAGAGACATGTGCAGGTGTTTGGGGCCTGATCCTGCGTGTCTGGGTTCCTGCCCACAGCCCCAACTCAGGGGAAGCAGCCCCTGAGGCAAGACCTGCTGGAGGAGCCCTGCGCCCCCGCCTGATAGGCGAGTGCACAGCCAGCAGGGAAGCGAGCCTCCTCGGGGGAAGAGGAGGCAGCAAGTCCCCGTCAAGCTGAAATCCCTGCTTACACGAAGCTAAGTGCGACTCCAGTACGGCAGATCTCTAGCTCTGTTCAGAGGCCCGATCTGGCAGAGTTCCTGGCACCAAGATGCTCTGCCATAGGCGAGCCTTGCGCAGACTTGCCTTGCTTTAAGGCTCCCTCCCCAGGAAGGAGCAGGCTGTGTGAGGCTCGGAAACGCCACTGGCGCCTTCCTGGCTTCAGCTCTACCCCTGCCTTGCCTTTGCACTTAGGTCCCAAGCGTCCTTGAGGAGGGCTTAGGGGCTGGTGGGTTGCACACTGCCAAGGGCTCCAGCAGTGAAAGCTCTGTCAGAGGGAAGCGAAGGGCAACAGCAGGGCTCCTTCAGCGGTTCCTTGGCCGCCCAGACAAAGCTCCGCACGGAGAGCACCAGGTTCCAAGGGCCCCTGGCTGGGTTTTGCATCCCCACACTCCCAGAGGCTGACTCCGTGGGTGCCTAGAAAGTGTGTGAGAGACGTAGGTTCCCTAGCACTCTCCTCCCCAGCAGAGACATGTGCAGGTGGTTGGGGCCTTATCCTGCGTGTCTGGGTTCCCGCCCACAGCCTCAACTCAGGGGAAGCAGCCCCTGAGGCAAGACCTGCTGGAGGAGCCCTGCGCGCCCGCCTGATAGGCGAGAGCACAGCCAGCAGTGTAGCGAGCCTCCTCGGGAGAAGAGGAGGCAGCCGAGCCCAGTCAAGAGGAAAGCCCTGCTTGCACGGAGCTAAGTGGCCTCCAGTACGGCAGAGCTCTAGCTCTGCTCAGAGCCCCGATCTGGCAGAGTTTCTGGCGCGAGGCTGCTCGGCCGGGGGCTCGCCTTGCCCAGACTTGCCTTGCTTTTAGGCTCCCTCCCCAGGAAGGAGCTGTCTGAGCGAGCCTGGGAGACGCCACTGGTGCCTTCCTTGCCTCAGCTCCAATCCTGCCTTGCCTTTGCACATAGGTGCCAGGCGTCGTTGGGGAGGGCTTAGGGGTGGTGGGTTGCACACTGCCAAGGGCTTCAGCAGTGAGAGCTCTGTCAGAGGGAAGGGAAGGGCAACTGCAGGGCTCCTCCAGCGGTTTCTAGGCCGCCTAGAATCAGCGCCGCACCGAGAGCACCAGGCTCCCAGGGCCCCTGGCTGGGGTTTTCAGCCCCGCACACACGGAGGCTGATTCCTTGGGTGCCCAGAAAGTGTATGACAGACGTAGGTTCCCTAGCACTCTCCTCCCCAGCAGAGACATGTGCAGGTGTTTGGGGCCTGATCCTGCGTGTCTGGGTTCCTGCCCACAGCCCCAACTCAGGGGAAGCAGCCCCTGAGGCAAGACCTGCTGGAGGAGCCCTGCGCCCCCGCCTGATAGGCGAGTGCACAGCCAGCAGGGAAGCGAGCCTCCTCGGGGGAAGAGGAGGCAGCCCAGCCCCGTCAAGTTGAAAGCCCTGCTTGCACGGAGCTAAGTGCGCCTCCAGTACGGCAGAGCTCTAGCTCTGCTCAGAGCCCCGATCTGGCAGAGTTCCTGGCGCGAGGCTGCTCTGCCGGGGGCTAGCCTTGCCCAGACTTGCCTTGCTTTTAGGCTGCCTCTCCAGGAAGGAGCAGGCAGCAGGAGCCTGGGAGTCGCCACTGGCGCCTTTCTTGCCTCAGCTCCAATCCTGCCTTGCCTTTGCACTTAGGTCCCAGTCCTCCTTAAGGAGAGCTTAGGGGCTGGTGGGTTGCACACTGCCAAGGGCTCCAGCAGTGAGAATTCTGTCAGAGGGAAGGGAAGGGCAACTGCAGGGCTCCTCCAGCGGTTGCTTGGCCGCCCAGATTCAGCGCCACACGGAGAGCACCAGGCTCCCAGGGCCCCTGGCTGGGGTTTTCAGCCCCGCACACACGGAGGCTGATTCCTTGGGTGCCCAGAAAGTGTATGACAGACGTAGGTTCCCTAGCACTCTCCTCCCCAGCAGAGACATGTGCAGGTGTTTGGGGCCTGATCCTGCGTGTCTGGGTTCCTGCCCACAGCCCCAACTCAGGGGAAGCAGCCCCTGAGGCAAGACCTGCTGGAGGAGCCCTGCGCCCCCGCCTGATAGGCGAGTGCACAGCCAGCAGGGAAGCGAGCCTCCTCGGGGGAAGAGGAGGCAGCAAGTCCCCGTCAAGCTGAAATCCCTGCTTACACGAAGCTAAGTGCGACTCCAGTACGGCAGATCTCTAGCTCTGTTCAGAGGCCCGATCTGGCAGAGTTCCTGGCACCAAGATGCTCTGCCATAGGCGAGCCTTGCGCAGACTTGCCTTGCTTTAAGGCTCCCTCCCCAGGAAGGAGCAGGCTGTGTGAGGCTCGGAAACGCCACTGGCGCCTTCCTGGCTTCAGCTCTACCCCTGCCTTGCCTTTGCACTTAGGTCCCAAGCGTCCTTGAGGAGGGCTTAGGGGCTGGTGGGTTGCACACTGCCAAGGGCTCCAGCAGTGAAAGCTCTGTCAGAGGGAAGCGAAGGGCAACAGCAGGGCTCCTTCAGCGGTTCCTTGGCCGCCCAGACAAAGCTCCGCACGGAGAGCACCAGGTTCCAAGGGCCCCTGGCTGGGTTTTGCATCCCCACACTCCCAGAGGCTGACTCCGTGGGTGCCTAGAAAGTGTGTGAGAGACGTAGGTTCCCTAGCACTCTCCTCCCCAGCAGAGACATGTGCAGGTGGTTGGGGCCTTATCCTGCGTGTCTGGGTTCCCGCCCACAGCCTCAACTCAGGGGAAGCAGCCCCTGAGGCAAGACCTGCTGGAGGAGCCCTGCGCGCCCGCCTGATAGGCGAGAGCACAGCCAGCAGTGTAGCGAGCCTCCTCGGGAGAAGAGGAGGCAGCCGAGCCCAGTCAAGAGGAAAGCCCTGCTTGCACGGAGCTAAGTGGGCCTCCAGTACGGCAGAGCTCTAGCTCTGCTCAGAGCCCCGATCTGGCAGAGTTTCTGGCGCGAGGCTGCTCGGCCGGGGGCTCGCCTTGCCCAGACTTGCCTTGCTTTTAGGCTCCCTCCCCAGGAAGGAGCTGTCTGAGCGAGCCTGGGAGACGCCACTGGTGCCTTCCTTGCCTCAGCTCCAATCCTGCCTTGCCTTTGCACATAGGTGCCAGGCGTCGTTGGGGAGGGCTTAGGGGTGGTGGGTTGCACACTGCCAAGGGCTTCAGCAGTGAGAGCTCTGTCAGAGGGAAGGGAAGGGCAACTGCAGGGCTCCTCCAGCGGTTTCTAGGCCGCCTAGAATCAGCGCCGCACGAGAGCACCAGGCTCCCAGGGCCCCTGGCTGGGGTTTTCAGCCCCGCACACACGGAGGCTGATTCCTTGGGTGCCCAGAAAGTGTATGACAGACGTAGGTTCCCTAGCACTCTCCTCCCCAGCAGAGACATGTGCAGGTGGTTGGGGCCTGATCCTGCGTGTCTGGGTTCCTGCCCACAGCCCCAACTCAGGGGAAGCAGCCCCTGAGGCAAGACCTGCTGGAGGAGCCCTGCGCCCCGCCTGATAGGCGAGTGCACAGCCAGCAGGGAAGCGAGCCTCCTCGGGGGAAGAGGAGGCAGCCCAGCCCCGTCAAGTTGAAAGCCCTGCTTGCACGGAGCTAAGTGCGCCTCCAGTACGGCAGAGCTCTAGCTCTGCTCAGAGCCCCGATCTGGCAGAGTTCCTGGCGCGAGGCTGCTCTGCCGGGGCTAGCCTTGCCCAGACTTGCCTTGCTTTTAGGCTGCCTCTCCAGGAAGGAGCAGGCAGCAGGAGCCTGGGAGTCGCCACTGGCGCCTTTCTTGCCTCAGCTCCAATCCTGCCTTGCCTTTGCACTTAGGTCCCAGTCCTCCTTAAGGAGAGCTTAGGGGCTGGTGGGTTGCACACTGCCAAGGGCTCCAGCAGTGAGAATTCTGTCAGAGGGAAGGGAAGGGCAACTGCAGGGCTCCTCCAGCGGTTGCTTGGCCGCCCAGATTCAGCGCCACACGGAGAGCACCAGGCTCCCAGGGCCCCTGGCTGGGGTTTTCAGCCCCGCACACACGGAGGCTGATTCCTTGGGTGCCCAGAAAGTGTATGACAGACGTAGGTTCCCTAGCACTCTCCTCCCCAGCAGAGACATGTGCAGGTGTTTGGGGCCTGATCCTGCGTGTCTGGGTTCCTGCCCACAGCCCCAACTCAGGGGAAGCAGCCCCTGAGGCAAGACCTGCTGGAGGAGCCCTGCGCCCCCGCCTGATAGGCGAGTGCACAGCCAGCAGGGAAGCGAGCCTCCTCGGGGGAAGAGGAGGCAGCAAGTCCCCGTCAAGCTGAAATCCCTGCTTACACGAAGCTAAGTGCGACTCCAGTACGGCAGATCTCTAGCTCTGTTCAGAGGCCCGATCTGGCAGAGTTCCTGGCACCAAGATGCTCTGCCATAGGCGAGCCTTGCGCAGACTTGCCTTGCTTTAAGGCTCCCTCCCCAGGAAGGAGCAGGCTGTGTGAGGCTCGGAAACGCCACTGGCGCCTTCCTGGCTTCAGCTCTACCCCTGCCTTGCCTTTGCACTTAGGTCCCAAGCGTCCTTGAGGAGGGCTTAGGGGCTGGTGGGTTGCACACTGCCAAGGGCTCCAGCAGTGAAAGCTCTGTCAGAGGGAAGCGAAGGGCAACAGCAGGGCTCCTTCAGCGGTTCCTTGGCCGCCCAGACAAAGCTCCGCACGGAGAGCACCAGGTTCCAAGGGCCCCTGGCTGGGTTTTGCATCCCCACACTCCCAGAGGCTGACTCCGTGGGTGCCTAGAAAGTGTGTGAGAGACGTAGGTTCCCTAGCACTCTCCTCCCCAGCAGAGACATGTGCAGGTGGTTGGGGCCTTATCCTGCGTGTCTGGGTTCCCGCCCACAGCCTCAACTCAGGGGAAGCAGCCCCTGAGGCAAGACCTGCTGGAGGAGCCCTGCGCGCCCGCCTGATAGGCGAGAGCACAGCCAGCAGTGTAGCGAGCCTCCTCGGGAGAAGAGGAGGCAGCCGAGCCCAGTCAAGAGGAAAGCCCTGCTTGCACGGAGCTAAGTGGCCTCCAGTACGGCAGAGCTCTAGCTCTGCTCAGAGCCCCGATCTGGCAGAGTTTCTGGCGCGAGGCTGCTCGGCCGGGGGCTCGCCTTGCCCAGACTTGCCTTGCTTTTAGGCTCCCTCCCCAGGAAGGAGCTGTCTGAGCGAGCCTGGGAGACGCCACTGGTGCCTTCCTTGCCTCAGCTCCAATCCTGCCTTGCCTTTGCACATAGGTGCCAGGCGTCGTTGGGGAGGGCTTAGGGGGTGGTGGGTTGCACACTGCCAAGGGCTTCAGCAGTGAGAGCTCTGTCAGAGGGAAGGGAAGGGCAACTGCAGGGCTCCTCCAGCGGTTTCTAGGCCGCCTAGAATCAGCGCCGCACCGAGAGCACCAGGCTCCCAGGGCCCCTGGCTGGGGTTTTCAGCCCCGCACACACGGAGGCTGATTCCTTGGGTGCCCAGAAAGTGTATGACAGACGTAGGTTCCCTAGCACTCTCCTCCCCAGCAGAGACATGTGCAGGTGTTTGGGGCCTGATCCTGCGTGTCTGGGTTCCTGCCCACAGCCCCAACTCAGGGGAAGCAGCCCCTGAGGCAAGACCTGCTGGAGGAGCCCTGCGCCCCCGCCTGATAGGCGAGTGCACAGCCAGCAGGGAAGCGAGCCTCCTCGGGGGAAGAGGAGGCAGCCCAGCCCCGTCAAGTTGAAAGCCCTGCTTGCACGGAGCTAAGTGCGCCTCCAGTACGGCAGAGCTCTAGCTCTGCTCAGAGCCCCGATCTGGCAGAGTTCCTGGCGCGAGGCTGCTCTGCCGGGGGCTAGCCTTGCCCAGACTTGCCTTGCTTTTAGGCTGCCTCTCCAGGAAGGAGCAGGCAG
Organism: Capra hircus; assembly: GCF_001704415.2. Lineage (NCBI taxonomy): Eukaryota > Metazoa > Chordata > Mammalia > Artiodactyla > Bovidae > Capra > Capra hircus. Next base: position 8,230 of record NW_017216205.1, read on the forward strand.
CAGGAGCCTGGGAGTCGCCACTGGCGCCTTTCTTGCCTCAGCTCCAATCCTGCCTTGCCTTTGCACTTAGGTCCCAGTCCTCCTTAAGGAGAGCTTAGGGGCTGGTGGGTTGCACACTGCCAAGGGCTCCAGCAGTGAGAATTCTGTCAGAGGGAAGGGAAGGGCAACTGCAGGGCTCCTCCAGCGGTTGCTTGGCCGCCCAGATTCAGCGCCACACGGAGAGCACCAGGCTCCCAGGGCCCCTGGCTGGGGTTTTCAGCCCCGCACACACGGAGGCTGATTCCTTGGGTGCCCAGAAAGTGTATGACAGACGTAGGTTCCCTAGCACTCTCCTCCCCAGCAGAGACATGTGCAGGTGTTTGGGGCCTGATCCTGCGTGTCTGGGTTCCTGCCCACAGCCCCAACTCAGGGGAAGCAGCCCCTGAGGCAAGACCTGCTGGAGGAGCCCTGCGCCCCCGCCTGATAGGCGAGTGCACAGCCAGCAGGGAAGCGAGCCTCCTCGGGGGAAGAGGAGGCAGCAAGTCCCGTCAAGCTGAAATCCCTGCTTACACGAAGCTAAGTGCGACTCCAGTACGGCAGATCTCTAGCTCTGTTCAGAGGCCCGATCTGGCAGAGTTCCTGGCACCAAGATGCTCTGCCATAGGCGAGCCTTGCGCAGACTTGCCTTGCTTTAAGGCTCCCTCCCCAGGAAGGAGCAGGCTGTGTGAGGCTCGGAAACGCCACTGGCGCCTTCCTGGCTTCAGCTCTACCCCTGCCTTGCCTTTGCACTTAGGTCCCAAGCGTCCTTGAGGAGGGCTTAGGGGCTGGTGGGTTGCACACTGCCAAGGGCTCCAGCAGTGAAAGCTCTGTCAGAGGGAAGCGAAGGGCAACAGCAGGGCTCCTTCAGCGGTTCCTTGGCCGCCCAGACAAAGCTCCGCACGGAGAGCACCAGGTTCCAAGGGCCCCTGGCTGGGTTTTGCATCCCCACACTCCCAGAGGCTGACTCCGTGGGTGCCTAGAAAGTGTGTGAGAGACGTAGGTTCCCTAGCACTCTCCTCCCCAGCAGAGACATGTGCAGGTGGTTGGGGCCTGATCCTGCGTGTCTGGGTTCCCGCCCACAGCCCAACTCAGGGGAAGCAGCCCCTGAGGCAAGACCTGCTGGAGGAGCCCTGCGCCCCGCCTGATAGGCGAGAGCACAGCCAGCAGTGTAGCGAGCCTCCTCGGGGGAAGAGGAGGCAGCCGAGCCCCGTCAAGAGGAAAGCCCTGCTTGCACGGAGCTAAGTGGCCTCCAGTACGGCAGAGCTCTAGCTCTGCTCAGAGCCCCGATCTGGCAGAGTTCCTGGCGCGAGGCTGCTCTGCCGGGGGCTAGCCTTGCCCAGACTTGCCTTGCTTTTAGGCTCCCTCCCCAGGAAGGAGCAGGCAGCAGGAGCCTGGGAGTCGCCACTGGCGCCTTCCTTGCCTCAGCTCCAATCCTGCCTTGCCTTTGCACTTAGGTCCCAGCCTCCTTAAGGAGGCTTAGGGGCTGGTGGGTTGCACACTGCCAAGGGCTCCAGCAGTGAGAATTCTGTCAGAGGGAAGGGAAGGGCAACTGCAGGGCTCCTCCAGCGGTTGCTTGGCCGCCCAGATTCAGCGCCACACGGAGAGCACCAGGCTCCCAGGGCCCCTGGCTGGGGTTTTCAGCCCCGCACACACGGAGGCTGATTCCTTGGGTGCCCAGAAAGTGTATGACAGACGTAGGTTCCCTAGCACTCTCCTCCCCAGCAGAGACATGTGCAGGTGTTTGGGGCCTGATCCTGCGTGTCTGGGTTCCTGCCCACAGCCCCAACTCAGGGGAAGCAGCCCCTGAGGCAAGACCTGCTGGAGGAGCCCTGCGCCCCGCCTGATAGGCGAGTGCACAGCCAGCAGGGAAGCGAGCCTCCTCGGGGGAAGAGGAGGCAGCAAGTCCCCGTCAAGCTGAAATCCCTGCTTACACGAAGCTAAGTGCGACTCCAGTACGGCAGATCTCTAGCTCTGTTCAGAGGCCCGATCTGGCAGAGTTCCTGGCACCAAGATGCTCTGCCATAGGCGAGCCTTGCGCAGACTTGCCTTGCTTTAAGGCTCCCTCCCCAGGAAGGAGCAGGCTGTGTGAGGCTCGGAAACGCCACTGGCGCCTTCCTGGCTTCAGCTCTACCCCTGCCTTGCCTTTGCACTTAGGTCCCAAGCGTCCTTGAGGAGGGCTTAGGGGCTGGTGGGTTGCACACTGCCAAGGGCTCCAGCAGTGAAAGCTCTGTCAGAGGGAAGCGAAGGGCAACAGCAGGGCTCCTTCAGCGGTTCCTTGGCCGCCCAGACAAAGCTCCGCACGGAGAGCACCAGGTTCCAAGGGCCCCTGGCTGGGTTTTGCATCCCCACACTCCCAGAGGCTGACTCCGTGGGTGCCTAGAAAGTGTGTGAGAGACGTAGGTTCCCTAGCACTCTCCTCCCCAGCAGAGACATGTGCAGGTGGTTGGGGCCTTATCCTGCGTGTCTGGGTTCCCGCCCACAGCCTCAACTCAGGGGAAGCAGCCCCTGAGGCAAGACCTGCTGGAGGAGCCCTGCGCGCCGCCTGATAGGCGAGAGCACAGCCAGCAGTGTAGCGAGCCTCCTCGGGAGAAGAGGAGGCAGCCGAGCCCAGTCAAGAGGAAAGCCCTGCTTGCACGGAGCTAAGTGGGCCTCCAGTACGGCAGAGCTCTAGCTCTGCTCAGAGCCCCGATCTGGCAGAGTTTCTGGCGCGAGGCTGCTCGGCCGGGGCTCGCCTTGCCCAGACTTGCCTTGCTTTTAGGCTCCCTCCCCAGGAAGGAGCTGTCTGAGCGAGACGCCACTGGTGCCTTCCTTGCCTCAGCTCCAATCCTGCCTTGCCTTTGCACATAGGTGCCAGGCGTCGTTGGGAGGGCTTAGGGGTGGTGGGTTGCACACTGCCAAGGGCTTCAGCAGTGAGAGCTCTGTCAGAGGGAAGGGAAGGGCAACTGCAGGGCTCCTCCAGCGGTTTCTAGGCCGCCTAGAATCAGCGCCGCACGAGAGCACCAGGCTCCCAGGGCCCCTGGCTGGGGTTTTCAGCCCCGCACACACGGAGGCTGATTCCTTGGGTGCCCAGAAAGTGTATGACAGACGTAGGTTCCCTAGCACTCTCCTCCCCAGCAGAGACATGTGCAGGTGTTGGGGCCTGATCCTGCGTGTCTGGGTTCCTGCCACAGCCCCAACTCAGGGGAAGCAGCCCCTGAGGCAAGACCTGCTGGAGGAGCCCTGCGCCCCGCCTGATAGGCGAGTGCACAGCCAGCAGGGAAGCGAGCCTCCTCGGGGGAAGAGGAGGCAGCCCAGCCCCGTCAAGTTGAAAGCCCTGCTTGCACGGAGCTAAGTGCGCCTCCAGTACGGCAGAGCTCTAGCTCTGCTCAGAGCCCCGATCTGGCAGAGTTCCTGGCGCGAGGCTGCTCTGCCGGGGGCTAGCCTTGCCCAGACTTGCCTTGCTTTTAGGCTGCCTCTCCAGGAAGGAGCAGGCAGCAGGAGCCTGGGAGTCGCCACTGGCGCCTTTCTTGCCTCAGCTCCAATCCTGCCTTGCCTTTGCACTTAGGTCCCAGTCCTCCTTAAGGAGAGCTTAGGGGCTGGTGGGTTGCACACTGCCAAGGGCTCCAGCAGTGAGAATTCTGTCAGAGGGAAGGGAAGGGCAACTGCAGGGCTCCTCCAGCGGTTGCTTGGCCGCCCAGATTCAGCGCCACACGGAGAGCACCAGGCTCCCAGGGCCCCTGGCTGGGGTTTTCAGCCCCGCACACACGGAGGCTGATTCCTTGGGTGCCCAGAAAGTGTATGACAGACGTAGGTTCCCTAGCACTCTCCTCCCCAGCAGAGACATGTGCAGGTGTTTGGGGCCTGATCCTGCGTGTCTGGGGTCCTGCCCACAGCCCCAACTCAGGGGAAGCAGCCCCTGAGGCAAGACCTGCTGGAGGAGCCCTGCGCCCCCGCCTGATAGGCGAGTGCACAGCCAGCAGGGAAGCGAGCCTCCTCGGGGGAAGAGGAGGCAGCAAGTCCCCGTCAAGCTGAAATCCCTGCTTACACGAAGCTAAGTGCGACTCCAGTACGGCAGATCTCTAGCTCTGTTCAGAGGCCCGATCTGGCAGAGTTCCTGGCACCAAGATGCTCTGCCATAGGCGAGCCTTGCGCAGACTTGCCTTGCTTTAAGGCTCCCTCCCCAGGAAGGAGCAGGCTGTGTGAGGCTCGGAAACGCCACTGGCGCCTTCCTGGCTTCAGCTCTACCCCTGCCTTGCCTTTGCACTTAGGTCCCAAGCGTCCTTGAGGAGGGCTTAGGGGCTGGTGGTTGCACACTGCCAAGGGCTCCAGCAGTGAAAGCTCTGTCAGAGGGAAGCGAAGGGCAACAGCAGGGCTCCTTCAGCGGTTCCTTGGCCGCCCAGACAAAGCTCCGCACGGAGAGCACCAGGTTCCAAGGGCCCCTGGCTGGGTTTTGCATCCCCACACTCCCAGAGGCTGACTCCGTGGGTGCCTAGAAAGTGTGTGAGAGACGTAGGTTCCCTAGCACTCTCCTCCCCAGCAGAGACATGTGCAGGTGGTTGGGGCCTTATCCTGCGTGTCTGGGTTCCCGCCCACAGCCCCAACTCAGGGGAAGCAGCCCCTGAGGCAAGACCTGCTGGAGGAGCCCTGCGCGCCCCGCCTGATAGGCGAGAGCACAGCCAGCAGTGTAGCGAGCCTCCTCGGGAGAAGAGGAGGCAGCCGAGCCCAGTCAAGAGGAAAGCCCTGCTTGCACGGAGCTAAGTGGGCCTCCAGTACGGCAGAGCTCTAGCTCTGCTCAGAGCCCCGATCTGGCAGAGTTTCTGGCGCGAGGCTGCTCTCGGCCGGGGCTCGCCTTGCCCAGACTTGCCTTGCTTTTAGGCTCCCTCCCCAGGAAGGAGCTGTCTGAGCGAGCCTGGGAGACGCCACTGGTGCCTTCCTTGCCTCAGCTCCAATCCTGCCTTGCCTTTGCACATAGGTGCCAGGCGTCGTTGGGGAGTTTAGGGGTGGTGGGTTGCACACTGCCAAGGGCTTCAGCAGTGAGAGCTCTGTCAGAGGGAAGGGAAGGGCAACTGCAGGGCTCTCCAGGCTCCTAGGCCGCCTAGAATCAGCGCCGCACCGAGAGCACCAGGCT
>NW_017216206.1:0-13349 GCF_001704415.2 Capra hircus
TATCTAAAAATAAAGGATATGAAAATTTGGCAGCAAGCATTGACTCAACAAATGAAACTTTTCATCAGTCCTATTCTAAAGATTTAGACTCTTCAGAAGCCCCTACATTCCTAGGATGTTTTAAGCTTCCTTTGCCTCCTGCGGTCAGCAGGCCTCAAACAATCACATGCGCAGCTGTATGAGTCCTGCAGGCAGGCTAGAAAGCCATCAGAGGGTTTTTAGATTGAAACACTCTTTCAAATGCAGAAGACTGAAGCCCTGAATTGACTTTTTCCAGAAAATGTCAAAAGAGTGGAAAAGCAGAGCACAAAAGCCGGCAGATTTTTGTTGGGGTACATGCTTAGGAATTTCCAGAGGGGTCCCTGAAGTCTGAGCACGCCTTGTGTATGTCAGCTTCCTTCCTCATGACCTTGTCATGGGCGGGCTTCCTCACACTGGCTCCCGGCATCTCACCCTTTTCCATTTTAATTAATTAATTAATTAATTTTAAAATCAGGTGCAGTTCGATCGCGAGATTCCAAATGTTCTGCTGAAGAATCTAGACAATACAGGGAAGAATGATTACGAGGAGCAAGATTATAAACAGTTGACAGAATAGTCTTTCCAGAAATGAAGTTAGAGAAAGTGTGGAGAAAGTCATTGGCTTCTCCTGCGGTGGTAAAATCTAATCGGAGTGTTCCAAGGTCTGAATCTGATTATGAAGTTTCCCTAAGTCTAAACTAATATCTGAGCTGTTCCAAAACACCTAAAACTTGATTTTTTAACATATTGGGCATTTACACTTGTTGAGTCAATGATTGCTGTCATAGTAACAATAACAGTTGTTGTAACACAGCAAGAACATAATTATCATATCAATAAGTTGTTACAGTTACAGGACATCTTTAAAACCACAAAAGAGCATACATTACTTTGAGGAGTTAAACAAGATGAAAACATCCATGGTTCACAAGTTGCTACATTAGGTACGTTAAGTTTTCTGGAATCATTGGTGAAAAGAAGAACATAAGGAGAGGATAGACAAGCCAAAATAGAGTAAATAGAGTCATTTTCTGGTTGGAGTTTGCGCTGCAGCAGCTGTTAGTCCCGCCGGGATCTTGATGTTTCTTTTGCCTCCTTCTGCCATCGCGCGTGGCTGCCAAGCTACACGAAAATTTGAGCAAATAGTTTACAGTTCCCATACATCTCCTTTTCCCATCAAGTCTCTATCCCATAGTTTCGCAGATGGACGCTGGCGGAGCACTAGGTCCCATCAGTCAGTAAGGCTGGCCCCGCCCTTGGCTTTCGGTGCGGCTGTTTCCCGCGGCGGTGGCGGCAGAGAAGTTCCCTTTTTCTTTTGTGGCGAATCAGTCTGTCCGGGATCCAAATTGACGAATCTGCACCCTGTGAAAAAAACATAAACACTTCCTCGACCCGCAGTAAATTCTGGGTCAGGATCTTTTTGTTATCTGGAGGAGATCTTTTCACTTTATCAACGGTTTTACATCTTATAGTTCCAAACAAATCAGCATTTAACTTATTACAAAGAGAACATGTTGTAAAATCTGATGGAGGAAAAACTATATTTAAATTATCCTTTTTTAATTTTTGAATTAACAAAGCATGTGAGGGTAAATGATGCAAGATTTGACCACAATAATTTCCTATAGCAATCTGCCAATCATCATCAAACATTTGAAAAGCATCAAGTTGTTTTGTTATATGGAATTACAATTTTTGATGGCTCTTTACTAAACAATTTAATAAATCAGTATACTTGAATTAATCTTTTTAATTAATATGTCAGTAATTTTTCCTTAGGCAGAGGCCATTGTTCCACCCACGCCAGATCTTGAGATTTTCATGTAATGGGGTAGGCAGCAAAAACACTGGCCTTCATTATAAATTTGGATATCCCAATCCAGTACATAGCTTGCGAGGAGTTGGACAAATTGGCTCAATTATTTTTTGTCTGTTGTTTACCCAATCCTTTTGATGGATCATAGCCTATCTGCAGCATCTGAGAGGTCACTTTATCATCAGGGCTAAAAAGTAACACTCCCATTTGAGATAGCATGTCCCTCCCCCACAGGGTAAGGGGGAGCGAAGGAACAACATAAGGTTGGAAAGTTCCACAGGTATCCTCAAATTGCCAATCTAAAATTTTTGCACTGTTAACTACTGTGGGGGGCTTGAGGGCAAATAAAACAAAATTTGACTCCTGAAATCTATCAGAGCAACTTGCCAAATCATCACTATTTTTGTAAAAGACTTGCAGTTGATCCTTATTGAATGAATTAATATATTTGTTACTTATTTTCCAAAAAAGTTTTACACTTTCTTTTTCTTTTTTTTTTTAATTAATTGTTCCACCAAGTTGGGATAAGATAAAACTATTTTTCTTGGGGGTCATTGGTAGATGGAACCAATGGGCCTTCTTGTCACAAGCATCCTGTAGGTATACATTTTGTGGTAAGAATAATTTAATCTCCTCTTTTGGCAATATTAATCTTAATTACTGATCATTTAAAGCCTCATTCACTTTAACAAAAGCCAACTCTGTCTCACTAGTCAACCTTTTCTTAGAACTGGGATTAGGATTGTTTTTTTTAAGCAATCAAACAAAAGGCTTTAAATCTACAGAAGTCAGTTTTAAATGTGGGCATATCCAATTAATATCACCTAATAATTTTTGGAAATCATTTAAAGTTAGTAAACAATCTCTCAGCAGCTTTAAAGGGACATTATCAGTTTTAAAACTTTTGGCAGACCTAAATATAAGAAGCAGGAAAAGAGGTGTTACACAATATCTTTATAAGCTTTTTCAATGATCTTGGTATAACCCAAATCTGGTCTATAGCCTTTTTAGATGACAAGTAACCATTTAATCTTTGCTTGCATACTTCCAGCAACGGGGAGCTCACTACTCACCAAGGTTTTAAACTCTCTCTCACCTCTTATTTTATAGCATTTCCATCTTGCATACCACTTTCTCTAATCCTATGAACTCATTTTCAGTAGTATATGTTGGCCAGGAGCTGGGCCAGTCTCTCAGCAATGTAAGAAACGTCTTGTCTATTGTCTAACAGCCATGACATTTTATATCCTTGAATTAAAAAATCTTTTAAAGACCTAGAAGCTGCAATATTCTGCACCCAAAAAGCTAGATCTAGATCCTCTGGGCTTTTTTTGTCTGGTTTTTCTGTCTGGTAATAAGGTAAAAGCAAAAGCTGTGCTATTTTTTTTAATTTTTATTAATTGCACAGTTTTAGCAGGTGGCGAGATCAAAACTTCAATTTTTTCAGTATAATCAGAATTTACTACACAAGACACTACCGAAATTTTTTGAAAAGAAAGCAAGCTATGCCCCAGCACAAGTCTTACCATGTCCTCAGGCAGGGGACTAGCCACTCCCATTGGAATCTGAGTCAGGAGTTATTATTATTGAGGTGGTGGAACTGAGGTCCAGGCCTGAGCTACCTGGGGTTGTTTGGTACGGGTTGTTGTCTCTGTTTAGCAGGACATTTTGGCAAAAAATGTTCTATTTGGCCTCAAGAGAAACATTTTGCATTTGTAAAGTCCTTTTTATTACGAATATTTTTCTTTCTTTTTTTCTGTTTTTCTTCCTTTTTTTTGGGGGGGGGGGGAGGTGAGGCCCCTCCTGAGGGGATTTTATGCAAGGAGCAAGCTCTGTTTTAAAAGCTCTTTTGCTCAAAAATATTGTCACTATCGTTTTCAAACTTAAGCCATGTTTTGGGAGGCTTTGGATATAAAGTGGGGAGTTCTTAAGCCCTGGGGAGGCTCAAGCAGAGGTTGCAGTGGTCGCCTTAAATAAGATACCTTTTTTAAAGATTTGGTTTGTGTAGAGGGGGAGGGGGCTCTCCAGGGCCCTCGGCCGCTGCGTCCTGTAAGCACCCTCCTTCCTCGGGAGGAAGAGTACTGTCTGTCTCCTTTTGTTTGCCAATGGCAGAAAATATGATCTGCATAGAAGGTGGAGACCCACTACCATTAACTGCTATAGCCTCTCCCATAGGCTATCTAACAGCCTCATGACAGGGGTCCAGAACATTTGTAATCATACTTTACAGAGCAAAAGCATTTACAGGCCCATGCAAAGCATAATAAGTTTTTAGCTGTTTTCCTAGCTTCACCCAAATATCTAAATCCCTTTTCTGGAAACCAAGGACATTGCTCTCGTAACACTAGCCTTTTAATCTTTAATTTGTCTTTTTTGTTTAACAGTTACAAAATTACTTGTATAAAGAGGTGTCATTGTTTTGAGTCATTGTTACCCCTGTCAGAAAATTAAGAGTTATAGAAAAGTCTGCCTTGACAAAAAGGTTTTACCTTAGCCAAGGGGGGGTTTTGTTTTTAACCCTAAGATAGCAGGTTTCTTTTCAACCTCTAGAGCACCAGGTTTCTCTTAAACCCTTGAACACTTCCCACTCCTCTTCACCCTGTCTATCCTACAGGGGGGTCCGCGGCACCCTGAGTGGGGTCCTAGCCGTCCTGAATACTCAACACTGGGGGAGTACCTGAAAGTACTCCTGGGGGAGTGATTAAGTCACTCTGGGGGGAGCAACAGAGAGTGCTCCGGGGGAAGCAACGGAGAGTGCTCTGGGGGGAGATTTTGCTCCGAGGAACCTACCTTCGAATAGCCTGTTCCAGACGCCACTTGCAGGGGTCCAGCCCCGGTGGATCCAGGGAATTCGAAGGGTGGACGGCGTTGGCGTGGAAAGACTTCTTTATTTATTAATATAAGATTAGATTAAGAAACTGTAGCGTAGTAGGAAGATTAAGTGGAGGAAGAGGGCTGAATAGCTTGGTTTACGCGGAAGGCCACTAAAATTCCAGACAAGGAATTTGCACCATCTACATTGGGCCACTGGCACCCGCTTGAATATCTAAGGGTGCCTCACCTTAAGCTCCCTTTCCTGCGGTTCTTAACAGCCAGGGCAAGTAAGTAGACCTGGAGAGCCTCCGCGCCCCAGGTGGAGATTCAGCCTGAAGTTAAAGAGCAGAGAGAGGGAAGGGAGAGAAGAAAAGAGAGAGAAAAACACGGGGGGAGCCAGAGTCCCAAGAAACCAGGCCGAGAGACTAGTTCAAGAAGCTGGCCCGAGAAACTGGCCCCCCTCCTTTACTGTTCAGAAGGCCTTTGATACACAGAGATCAATGGGTAACACAAAATTATGTAGCATTCGCAACCCAGATTCTTTCCGTATATCATTTTGTATACAAAAGGTCTCAGGTGATTTACATTATCTTCTGGCCAAGAGGCTTGTTAACACTTTTTGGCTCTCTTCCTTAATGAATGTTAATTTTGTTTCCCCTCAAGTGTTTTTCTTTAATCTGCATCTCCTTAAAGCATTAAAGTTACATCTCTATAGAACAAAGGTGCAGTGGGATATAACAAAGAAGGTACTTAACTCAAAGATCTAGTGTTGCTAATACCAGGTCTACTACTTGATTTTCTATACAACAACTATATCTAAAAATAAAGGATATGAAAATTTGGCAGCAAGCATTGACTCAACAAATGAAACTTTTCATCAGTCCTATTCTAAAGATTTAGACGCTTCAGAAGCCCCTACATTCCTAGGATGCTTTAAGCGTCCTTTGCCTCCTGTGGTCAGGAGGCCTCAAACAATCAAATGCGCAGCTGTACGAGTTCTGCAGGCAGGCTAGAAAGCCATCAGAGGGGTTTTTAATTGAAACACTCTTTCAAATGAAGAAGACTAAAGCCCTGAATTGACATTTTCCAGAAAATGTCAGAAGAGTGGAAAAGCAGAGCACAAAAGCCGGCAGATTTTTGTTGGGGTACATGCTTAGGAATTTCCAGAGGGGTCCCTGAAGTCTGAGCACGCCTTGCGCATGTCAGCTTCCTTCCTCATGACCTTGTCATGGGCGGGCTTCTTCACACTGGCTCCCGGCACGACGGGAAGCGTGACACTGCTGCTACAGCACGGGAGGAAAGCACCATTGCATGCCCCCATTCGAGCCGAGGACTAACTCTCCTGGGGAGATTCAAAAATAACCCCAAGATCTATGTCAGTCATGGAGAGGAATCCTCAGGTTCCGGCACAGACTCCACACAAGATATTAGGTCCCGGCATCCATGGGAGAGGAATCCCGGCAGGCTCCCAAGCAACTCGCATGGGGACTGGCATTTACTAAGGTCACCAGAGCGGGTCCCTGAGGTCCCCGTCGGAAGACGAGAGCACCTGCCCCAACTCGAGAAAACCAAGGAGGCTCTCCCCTCCAAGCCAGATGAGGCCTATTTCCACTGAGGCGTCTCGAGGCTAATCACACCTAACCTCTGGAACTTCCAAAGGGTCCTTCACACCCTTGCTGCAACTCAAAAAGTTCCTAAACATACCCATCTCCACTTGAGAGGAAGCACGAGGGTCCCGCCCACATCCAGAGGAGCCCCGTTTCCACCTCATAGCTAGAGGAGTGATCCTATCCATGCTTGGCTGGGAAATAATTCCCGGTGTTCCCGTCCCATCTCAAGAGGAGGCGCTCTCCACAGTAAAACCGAGAGGAGCACCATGGTCGTTCCACCATTCCAAGAGTACCCCAGATGTCTCAGTCCTTTCCAGAGAAACCTGTTTTCCTTGCACTGCCTCGACTTTCACGCCGAGGATTGACTCACACCACGGTGGCACGTGGGACAGCCCTGTGGGAAAGCCTTGAGGAAAGCCTCATGGGAAAGCCCCGAGGGAAAGCCACAGATCCCTTGCTCCACCCGAAGGGAAGCGGGACACTGCTGCTACAGCTCGGAAAGAAAGCGCACGTGCATGCCCCCAGTAGTGTCGTGGACTGACTCCCCTGGGGAGACTCCACAAGTACCCCAAGATCCATGTCAGCACTGGAGAGGAATCCTCAGGTTCGGGCACCGACTCCACACAAGGTCTTAGGACCAGCATCGACGGGAGAGGAATCCCGAGAGGCCCCCGAGCAAATCGCATGGGGACTGGCCTTTCCTGAGGCCACCAGAGCGGTCCCTGAGGTCCCCGGGGTAAGACGAGAGCACCTGCCGCAACTCGAGAAAATCCAGGAGGTTCTCCCCTCTAGGCGAGATGAGGCCCATTTCCGCTGAGGCGTCTCGAGGCTAATCACACCTAAACTCTGGAACTTCTAAAGGGTCTTTAAAACCCTTGCTGCAACTCAAGACGTTCTCCGACATACCCGTCTCCACTCGAGAGGAAGCACGAGAGTCCCGCCCACATCCAGAGGAGCCCCGTTTCCGCCTCATAGCTTGAGAGGAGGGATCCTTTCCCTGCGTGGTCGGGAAAGAATTCCCGGCGTTCCCGTCGCATCTCAAGAGGAGGCGCTCTCCACAGGAAAGGCGAGGGGAACTCCAGGGCCGTGCCGACATTCTCAGAGTCCCCCAGATGGCTCAGTCCATTTCAGGGAAAACTGTTTTCCGTGCACTAACTCGACTTTCAAGCTGAGAATAGACTCAAACCACGGTGGCACGTGGGACAGCCAAGTGGGAAAGCGTCGTGGAAAAGCCACGTGGGAAAGCTTCGAGGGAAAGCCACAGATCCCTTGATCCATGAGAAGGGAAGCGTGCCACTGCTGCTACAGCTCGGGAAGAAAGCGAACGTGCATGCCCCCACTCGAGACGAGGACTGACTCCCCTGGGGAGACTCCAGAAGTACCCCAAGATCCATGTCAGAACTGGAGAGGAATCCTCAGGTTCCGGCACCGACTCCACACAAGGTCTTAGGCCCGGCATCGACGGGAGAGGAATCCCGAGAGGCCCCCGAGTAACTCGCATGGGGACTGGCCTTTCCTGAGGCCACCAGAGCGGGTCCCTGAGGTCCCCGTCGTAAGTCGAGAGCACCTGCCTCAACTCGAGAAAATCAAGGAGGTTCTGCCCTCCAGGCGAGATGAGGCCCATTTCCACTGAGGCGTCTCGAGGCTAATCACACCTAACCTCTGGAATGTCCAAAGGGTCCTTCACACCCTTGATGCAACTCAAGAAGTTCCCCGACATACCCTCCTCCACTCAAGAGGAAGCACGAGAGTACCGCCCATATCCAGAGGAGACCGGATTCCGCCTCATAGCTCGAGAGGAGGGATCCTTTCCCTGAGTGGCTGGAAAGAATTCCTGGCTTTCCCTTCCAATCTCAAGAGGAGGTGCTCTCCAAAGGAAAGGCGAGAGAAACTCCAGGGTCGTGCCACCATTCCCAGAGACCCCCAGATGTCTCAGTCCATTCCAGGGAAACCTCTTTTCCGTTCACTGCCTCAGCTTTCAAGCCGAGGATCGACTCACACCACGGTGGCACGTGGGACAGCCCTGTGGGAAAGCCTCGTGGGAAAGCCTCGAGGGAAAGCCACCGATTCCTTGATCCACCTGAAGGGAAGCGTGACACTGCTGCTACAGTTCGGGAGGAAAGCGCACGTGCATGCCCCACTCGAGACGTGGACTGACTGCCCGGGGGAGACTCCAGAAGTACCCCAAGATCCATGTCAGCACTGGAGAGGAATCCTCAGGTTCTGTCACCGAATCCACACAAGGTCTTAGGCCCCGGCATCGACGGGAGAGGAATCCCGAGAGGACCCGGAGCAACTCGCATGGGGACTGGCCTTTCCTGATGCCACAAGAGCGGGTCCCTGAGGTCCCCGTCGTAAATCAAGAGCAGCTGCCGCAACTCGAGAAAATCCAGGAGGTTCTCCCTTCCAGGCGAGATGAGGCCCATTTCCGCTGAGGCGTCTCGAGGCTAATCACACCTAACCTATGGAACTTCAAAAGGGTCCTTCACACCCTTGGTGAAACTCAAGAAGTTCCCCGACATACCCGTCTCCACTCGAGAGTAAGCACGAGAGTTCCGCCCACATCCAGAGGAGCTCCGTTTCCGCCTCCTAGCTCGAGAGGAGGGATCCTTTCCCTGCGTGGTCGGGAAAGAATTCCGGGCATTCCCGTCGCATCTCAAGAGGAGGCGCTCTCCACAGGAAAGGCGAGAGGAACTTCAGAGTCGTGCCACCGTTCCCAGAGTCCCCAGATGTCTCAGTCCATTCCAGGGAAACCAGTTTTCCCTGCACTGCCTCGACTCTCAAGCCGAGGATCGACTCACACCACGGTGGCACGTGGGACAGCCCTGTGGGAAAGCCTCGTGGGAAAGCCTCGTGGGAAAGCCTCGAAGGAAAGCCACAGATCCCTTGATCCACGCGAAGGGAAGCGCGACACTGCTGCTACAGCTCGGGAGAAAGGCGCACGGGCATGCCCCCACTCGAGACGAGGACTGACTCCCCTGGGGAGACTCCAGAAGTACCCCAAGATCCATGTCAGCACAGGAGAGGAATCCTCAGGTTGCGGAACCGACTCCACACAAGGTCTTAGGCCCCGGCATCGAAGGAAGAGGAATCCCGAGAGGCCCCGAGGAACTCAATGGGGACTGGCCTTTCCTGAGGCCACCAGAGCGCGTCCCTGAGGTCCCCGTCGTAAGACGAGAGCATGTGCCCCAACTCTAGAAAATCCAGGAGGTTCTCCCCTCCAGGCGAGATGAGGCCCATTTCCGCTGAGGCGTCTCGAGGCTAATCACACCTAACCTCTCGAACTTCCAAAGGGTCCTTCACACCCTTGCTGCAACTCAAGAAGTTCCCCGACTTACCCGTCTCCACTCGAGAGAAAGCACGAGAGTACCGCCCACATGCAGAGGAAACCCTTTTCGGCCTCCTAGCTCGATAAGAGGGATGCTTTCCCTGCGTGGTCGGGAAAGAATTCCCGGCGCTCCCGTCGCAACTCAAGAGGAGGCGCTCTCCACAGGAAAGGCGAGAGGAACTCCAGAGATGTGCCACCATTCCCAGAGTCCCCCAGATGTCTCAGTCCATTCCAGGGAAACCTGTTTTCCCTGCACTGCCTCGACTTTCACGCCGAGGATCGACTCACACCACGGTGGCACGTGGGACAGCCCTGTGGGAGAGCCTCGTGGGAAAGCCTCGTGGGAAAGCCTCGAGGGAAAGCCACAGATCCCTTGATCCACGCGAAGGGAAGCGTGACACTGCTGCTACAGCTCGGGAGGAAGGCGCACGGGCATGCCCCCACTCGAGACGAGGACTGACTCCCCTGGGGAGACTCCAGAAGTACCCCAAGATCCATGTCAGCACTGGAGAGGAATCCTCAGGTTCCGGCACCGACTCCACACAAGGTCTTAGGCCCCTGCATCGACGGAAGAGGAATCCCAAGAGGACCCCGAGCAACTCGCATGGGGACTGGCCTTTCCTGAGGCCACCAGAGCGGGTCCCTGAAATCCCCGTCGTAAATCGAGAGCACCTGCCGCTACTCAAGAAAATCCAGGAGGTTCTCCCCTCCAGGCGAGATGAGGCCCATTTCCGCTGAGGCGTCTGAGGCTAATCAAACCTAACCTCTGGAACTTCCAAAGGGTCCTTCACACCCTTGCTGCAACTCAAGAAGTTCCCCGACATACCCGTCTCCACTCGAGAGGAAGCACGAGAGTCCCGCCCACATCCACAGGAGCCCCGTTTCCGCCTCCTAGCTCGAGAGGAGGGATCCTCTCCCTGCGTGATGGGAAAGAATTCCCGGCGTTCCCGTCGCATCTCAAGAGGAGGCGCTCTCCACCGGAAAGGCGAGAGGAACTCCAGGGTCGTGCCAACATTCCCAGAGTCCCCCAGATGTCTCAGTCCATTACAGGGAAACCTGTTTTCCCTGCACTGCCACGACTTTCAAGCCGATGATCGACTCACACCACGGTGGCACGTGGGACAGCCCTGTGGGAAAGCCTCATGGGAAAGCCTCGTGGGAAAGCCTTGAGCGAAAGCCAGAGATCCCTTGATCCACGCGAAGGGAAGCGTGACACTGCTGCTACAGCTCGGGAAGAAAGCGCACGTGCATGCCCCGACTCGAGACGAGGACTGACTCCACTGGGAAGACTCCAGAAGTACCCCAAGTTCCATGTCAGCACTGGAGTGGAATCCTCAGGTTCCAGCACCGACTCCACACAAGATCTTAGGCCGGGGCATCGACGGGAGAGGAATTCCGAGAGGCCCCGAGCAACTCGCATGGGGACTGGCCTTTCCTGAGGCAACCAGAGCGGGTCTCTGATGTCCCCGTCATAAGTCGAGAGCACCTGCCGCAACTCGAGAAAATCCAGGAGGTTCTCCCCTCCAGGCGAGATGAGGCCCATTTCCGCTGAGGCGTCACGAGGCTAATCACATCTAACATCTGGAACATCCAAGGGGTCCTTCAGACCCTGGCTGCAACTCAAGAAGTTCCCCGACATACCCGTCTCCACTCGAGAGGAAGCACGAGAGTCCCGCTCACGTCCAGAGGAGCCCCGTGTCCGCCTCCTAGTTCGAGAGGAGGGATCCTTTCCCTGCGTGGTCGGGAAAGAATTCCCGGCGCTCCCGTCGCATCTCAAGAGTAGGCGCTCTCCACAGGAAAGGCGAGAGGAACTCCAGGGTCGTGCCACGATTCCCAGAGTCCCCCAGATGTCTCAGTCCATTCCAGGGAAACCTGTTTTCCCTTCACTGCCTCGACTTTCAAGCCGAGGATCGACTCAGACACGGTGGTACGTGGGACAGCCCTGTGGGACAGCCCTGTGGGAAAGCCTCGTGGGAAAGCCTCGAGGGAAAGCCACAGATCCCTTGATCCACGCGAAGGGAAGCGTGACACTGCTGCTACAGCTCGGAGAGAAAGCGCACGTGCATGTCCCCACTCGAGACGAGTACTGACTCCCCTGGGGAGACTCCAGAAGTACCCCAAGATCCATGTCAGCACTGGAGAAGGAATCCTCAGGTTCCGGCACCGACTCACACAAGGTCTTAGGCCCCGGCATCGACGGCAGAGGAATCCTGAGAGGCCCCCGAGCAACTCGCATGGGGACTGGCCTTTCCTGAGGGCACCAGAGCGGGTCCCTGACGGTCCCCGTCGTAAGTCGAGAGCACCTGCCGCAACTCGAGAAAATCCAGGAGGTTCTCCGCTCCAGGCGAGATGAGCGCCATTTCCAATGAGGCGTCTCGAGGCTAATCACACCTAACACTCTGGAACTTCCAAAGGGTCCTTCACACCCTTGCTGCAACTCAAGAAGTTCCCCTACATACCCGTCTCACACTGCGAGAGGAAGCACGAGAGTCCCGACCACATCCAGAGGAGCCCCGTTTCCTCCTCATAGCTCGAGAGGAGGGATCCTTTCCTGCGTGGTGCGGGAAAGAATTTCCCGGCGTTCCTGTCGCATCTCAAGAGGAGGCGCTCTCCACAGGAAAGGCGAGAGGAACTCCAGGGTCGTGCCACCATTCCCAGAGTCCCCAGATGTCTCAGTCCATTCCAGGGAAACCTGTTTTCCCTGCACTGCCTCGACTTTCAAGCGAGGATCGACTCACACCACGGTGGCACGTGGGACAGCCCTGTGGGAAAGCCTTGGAAAGCCTCGTGGGAAAGCCTCGAGGAAAGCCACAGATCCCTTGATCCACGCGAAGGGAAGCGTGACACTGCTGCTACAGCTCGGAGGGAAAGCGCACGTGCATGCCCCCACTCGAGACGAGGACTGACTCCCCTGGGGGAGACTCCAGAAGTACCCAAGATCCATGTCAGCACTGGAGAGGAATCCTCAGGTTCCGGCACCGACTCCACACAAGTCTTAGGCCCGGCATCGACGGAGAGGAATCCGAGAGGCCCCCGAGCAACTCGCATGGGACTGGCCTTTCCTGAGGCCACCAGAGCGGGTCCCTGAGGTCCCCGTCGTAAGTCGAGAGCACCTGCCGCAACTCGAGAAAATCCAGGAGGTTCTCCCCTCCAGGCGAGATGAGGCCCATTTCCGCTGAGGCGCTCAGGCTAATCACACCTAACATCTGGAACTTCCAAAGGGTCCTTCACACCCTTGCTGCAACTCAAGAAGTTCCCCGACATACCCGTCTCCACTCGAGAGGAAGCACGAGAGTCCCGCCCACATCCAGAGGCCCGTTTCCGCCTCCTAGCTCGAGAGGAGGGATCCTTTCCCTGCGTGGTCGGGAAAAGAATTCCCGGCGTTCCGTCGCATCTCAAGAGGAGGCGCTTCCACAGGAAAGGCGAGAGGAACTCCAGGTCGTGCCACCATTTTCCAGAGTCCCCCAGATGTCTCAGTCCATTCCAGGAAAACCTGTTTTCCCTGCACTGCCTCGACTTTCAAGCCGAGGATCGACTCACACCACGGTGGCACGTGGACAGCCCTGTGGGAAAGCCTCGTGGAAAGCCTCGTGGGAAAGCCTCGAGGAAAGCCACAGATCCCTTCATCCACGCGAAGGGAAGCTGACACTGCTGCTACAGCTCGGAGGAAAGCGCACGTGCATGCCCCCACTCGAGACGAGGACTGACTCCCCTGGAGACTCCAGAAGTACCCCAAGATCCATGTCAACTGGAGAGGAAT